>NW_025335549.1:1566948-1690937 GCF_004798865.1 Varanus komodoensis
AAAGCCTTGCCATGTCTCTGTAATTATAGTTCAATCTCTGCATAAAGTCCACCTTTAATGTTTCCCAATGCCCATAAGCATAACAGGCTCCAATTTTCCCAAGGAATATCTAGAAAGTTGGAAGGCAGCCACCTTGGTTTGACAATCTATTTTGAATGGAAGGAGCAGAAGCCCCTGCCTGTTGGCACTCAAATGGATGAGCTGGGAGCAGTCCAATTTGTGGTTTCGAGTATGCAAGGCTCCCTTGCTTTCTGTTTTTATCCATTCATCCTCTCAATGACAGGGCGACATTTGCTGCAATCTTGGTCCACAGTTGTTCAAGCAGAAGGAATCAGTTTGTGAGATGTAAAAGCCTCGTCAGATCTTGGAGACATCAAGGGAAACATAAAAGAAATGTATTAGGGGATTAGGTGATACGAGTTTTGAAATGGCCCTAGCAGATTTAGTAACCCATGGGGTTGTAAACAGTACAAATTACAATGAACGGAGCAGGGTAACTAACAAATTGTCTCTAGCACGAAGCAGCTTAACTCTGCAAGCATTCCTGGGGTGCTGCCCGAACCCCAGGAAGGGTGCATAGGATGGATTCCTTACCAAGTGAATAACCCCTTGTCACCTCCCCCACTTACACCCCCTGCCCCCCAAGTGCAGATTGCTGAAAAGGGCCAGCCAGAATTGTTGGCAGAACATTGTATTAAACCAGAGTGCAGGCTAGGCATCTAAACCTTGGGCTCCAGTCTGGCCTGCCAAGGCTGCCCAAAGAGCCAAGCCCATTTTGTTCAGCCCTACTATACTACCCTCTCCCCAAACACCAAGCATTTTGTAGTTTCCCCACTCCTGACCCATTTTCCCCTCCCTTTGCCCACAATTATGTAAGGCATCTCTCCAGACTGTAAGAGCTTTAAACCACAAGGGGCTGGTCTTTGGTCTCACTGTTTTTGCCTTTGACCCTGTTCCTCTGGAATGCAGTCCCAAGGGCATTTTCAAAGTGAAATTTGGCCTTCAGGGGGACAGAATTTCAACACTCCTGCATCAAATGATTCTTTGAGTCCCATACTTGGGATTCTCTTCCTCTTCAACTGTGGTTGGAGCTCTCAGTTCACATTAGGGATTTCACCTTTGTCCCTCATAATTTGTCTCACCTCCTAAATTGGGATTTGCAGTAAGTGGTTTGGGGACAAATAATGCTATCCTAGGCATGTGTGCCTATCAGAAGATGGAAGGGTGGGGAAATGGTCAATGGAGCCTCTCAGGTGATATGGTATCAGTTTGAATCAAGCCTCTCCCTTCTTGGCTTCATCACGGAAAAAAGAAAAGAATCCCAGCTTCAGGATTTACAGAATAGTAGAGATTTCCCAGGGATTGATGTCAGCTTGACTGGTCTGTGCTTCCCAGGTTCTTCTTTTTTCCTTCCTTGAAGATACAAGGGACAACATTTGCTCTTCTCTGGTCATCTAGCACTTTCCCTGTCCTCCATGATTTCTCAAAGATAGTAGACAGTGGTTTGGAGAGTTCTTCCACCAGCTCCTTTATGACTCTAGGATGGAGTTCATCAGGCCCTGGAGATTTGAACTCATTCAACACGATTAGATGTTCCTGGAGGATTTGCCTGTCAATCTTGAGTTGCTATCCTTCATCTTCAGCTTGTACTTCCCCTTCATTAGGAAGTTGTAGGTCTTCTTCTGGGAGAAGACTGAGCAATAGGAATTGAGCACATCTGCCTTTAACATTATTCCCTGTTATCATTTTACCATCCTTGCTGAGTAGTTGAATTTCCTTCTCTTTCATCTGACTTTTGCTTTGGATGTATCTGAAGAAGGCTTTCTTGTTGCTTTTGGCATCTCTCGCTAGCCGCAAGTTCATTCCTAGCTTTAGCCTTCCTGACGCCATCCCTGCAATTCCATGCTACCTGCCTCTATTCTTCCTTTGTAGCCTGGCCTTCCTTCCACTTCCTATATATGTCCTTTTTATTTTCAGATTATGTCTTAGTTTTTTCTGAAGCCACATGGGCTTCTTCTGTTGTCTTGTACTCTTTTTCCTTGTTGGATTTGTTTATACTTACGCCTTTAGATTTTTTTTTTTTTAGATTTCCCACCCATCTTCAACTTGTTTTCCCTTTAGAGTGACTTGCCACAAGTCATTGCTGATCATTGTTCTGAGTTTCTTAAGGATGGCTTTCTTGAAATTCAGGGTACACGTCTTGCTATATTTGTTTTTTGATTCCTTTATAATTGGCATAGTTACTTTCCCCCAGAGTTCCTGTAGCTGCTACTCTGTCCACTAGGTCTTCTCTGTTGGATAGTATCAAATCAAGCATAGCCATTCCTCTTGTTCCTTCCTCTACTTTCTGCTGGAGGAAGTTATCAGCAATGCATGTTAGGAATCTCTTGGAAGGGCTGTGTTTTGCAGAATTTGTCAGGGAAATTACAACAAGTATCAGGGAGATTGAAGGCCCCTGTGATGATGACATCGTGCCTCCTTGAAACACTGGCAATTTGCTTTTCAAAAGTTTTGTCCTCATCATCTCTTTGACTGGATGGCCAGTAACAGACTCCAACTTCTGTGTTCTTTCATCCCTCATTCCATCTGTATTACGTGTCCCTAACATATAGTGCAACTTTGCCTCCCCTTCCATTCCTTCTGTTGTTCTTGAACAGGTCGTATCATCATCTGTTGAGTTCCGGTCATGGGAGTCGTCCCACCAAGTTTCCGTTATGCCTATCAGGTCGTATTTGCCCTCATGTTTTGTCAGTTCAGGTTCATGCTGCTTGTTTTCCCATACTCTGGCAATTAGTATGTATAGATCAAAGACCACGTGAATTGTCCGCTGGCTTCCTTCCTACATTTTAGGGGGACTGTTGTTAGGCTCTACTAGAGCTTCTTTCTTTGTTGCAGTGCACACGTCTTTGTCTGACGCTGTTACTCCCGGGTGAACTTCTCCTTCCCCTGTAAGATTCAGTTTAAAGCCCTCCTGGTTTTGAGATACAGCTAACATCACGACCAATTTAACCTTGAGAACTGACCTAACAGGGCACTTTGCAAGACTTGAATTCCTTTCCGTGAACTTGTAACAGTGAGACCAGATTCAGCTTGTTCTGTAGAAAGAGCATAAATAGAATTGTTTCCACCTGGTGCTGATGCTAAGACTTCCTTTAAAAAAATCTGAAAATAAAATAGTTATTTTCCACCACTTCTTTTCTCCCTTCCTCTCTTTTTTTCTTTGCTTGGAACCTCTGTGTGAGGGCAGATCAGCCCAGTGACTCCTGTATTATTACAAAGAGTTGAAGAAGGCCTTTGAAGTCACTTCCAGCTCTGTAGTTCTATGATTTACAGCCTATGGGCATCTGTAAACCATTCAAGCCAATGTATCTCCTTCTAAGCCTGCTTAGTCGAATTGATTTTCGTATTGCCTTAGCAAAATCTAGCATAGGCCCACTGACTTCAATGGGGCTAAACTCATTAATATAGTCTGTGGATAGAGCTATGATCCCTTTTCGCAGATCCTGATTCCTGTAGATGCTTTGGGATGTTTTATTCTGTGAAATTTGAGATGGCTTATAGAGGATGAGATTCTGCAAACACACTTATTTGGGAATAAGCCTTGCAGAGTTTAGTTAGCTTTACTTATGAGTTAAAAGTGTGTTGGGTTTGGATGATCTATATAAATGAAAACATACCTTCCTGCTGATGGAGCTAAGAGTTGTCACTGTTTGTTTAGGCTTTTAAAAAATGCTTCAGTCTTACAGTTCTTTTCTTGAGAAGTTAAGGAGGTGAAGAGTTTCCTTGCATGGAGGAAAAGTGAAATGTTAAGTTTCACCTCGGATGCCTCTGCCTACCGAAGCCAGAGTTAAAAGAATCGATACAATTGTGTGATCCAACATGACCAAGATGGCATACAAAGCATGTAAAATGGGCTAGTGGGTGCTTGGAATTACGCCCCCCCCCTGCATTTTTGAGTCTCAGAGAGGGAGCAGAAGAAAAATGAAGAAATAAGAGGTTATCGAGCCATGCCTTATTCAAGAACAAAAGAAGAGCCCTAATGGGTTAGACCAGTGGTCCATCCAGCCCACTCTTCTGTTCATATAGGATCTCTCAAGCAGGATATGAGTACAACAGATCCCTCCTGCCCATGTTCCCCAGCAACTGCTCTACTACCACTTGGCAGATTAGAAATAGCCAAGGCAGGCAGGCAGGCAGGAAGGAAAGGAGGTTACACTAAAAGACCACATTAGGGTTCTCCAGTTTAATCTTCAGCATCTCTAGTTAAATGATTTCAAGTAACAGTATTTAGCAGTCATAACAGTAATGTTTTTTATATTGATCATGTAGGGTTGTCCTATCTCCTGCTTATATAGGACCGTTATCTGTTTGAAGGCATGCTTTGTTGGAAGAGCTCTCATTGGACAGTCCTGTATGTGAAGGCATCCTTTATATGAAAAACTGTCCATTCCAAGTTCAGTTTAAAAGCTGAGGACCCTCAAAAGGGAGAACAGGCAGGGCCTTGATGTGGCCCAGTCATCTGGAGGACAGATTAAGGAAGCAGGAGACAGGTCACCTGGTTGCCATTAGGGTGAGATACATTTAAACAATAGCAAACATTTCTAAGTATACATCTCTAAATGTACATTCTCCCACTAAAAGTGCGTACAAATCTGCTTATGTCCTCCATTCATGATACATGTCCCTGATTTTGGTGGTGCGTATGTGGGCAGTTTAACCAAAGGTAATAAACAATGCCTTTTAGTTGCTTAGTTCCAGAGTTACAGATAAAAATGAAAGTGTTTATATCAACATGCCCTATAAATGTTCTAAAAGTGTTCATAGCAACAAAACATGAGCTACTTGGGACAACTATAGGGATGCATGAGAAATCCATTCTGTTTGCATTTGAGTGCACATTTGCCAAATCATAGAATCGTAGAATAGTAGAGCTGGAAGGGGCCCTGAAGGCCATCGAGTCCAACCCCCTGCAGGACACCATGTTACACCATCCCTCTCAGATGGCTTTCCAGTTTCTTTTTGAATGTCTCCAGTGTGGGAGAGCCCATCACCAGTTCTTGCATCTAAATATGAACCAGAAATATGAATATATTTGGGAAAGTGTGCACAAATGTTTCAGCAATGTGTGTATTTTTGGAAAACTGTCCACAATTCAATGAAGTAACAGATGTGCTCACAATAAGGCATACCTTTGGATAAAACATGTACTTTGAGCAGTATCCAACAGTGTCATTAACTTTGTGCCAATTACATGAGGTTGAACAAGTGGATCTGTGTCAAAAGGTGAAATGTAAAGTTACCATTTGCACAGGTGGTCACACAACTGCATATGTAATGCAGACGTGGTTGTACAATGGAACAATTAGTCACAGCTTTGCTAGAGCTGTTTCAGTTTGTCCCATGACACTGTTGCATATTGAAAAATATAACTGAATTTGCTTAGCAATGGAAAAAAATGAGCAAATGCATGGAATCAAGCTAGGCAGATTCATACATTCCTGGGTTGGTTGGTTCCAATCCACATACTAATCTAGGAAATGCAGCTCAGGCCATTTCATATTGGATTTTGCAAAGACTCAATTCCAGAAGCAGCCTTACTAGCAAGCCCTTCTAAGGCTTCCTGTAATCTGGGAAAATCAACAGGCTGTTCCTGCATGAGAAGTTGGAGGACCTCTTGCATTTGCCGGAGGAGACATTTCTGGGCTAGATGAGGTAGCCCTGGGTATTCGAGCTGCCTTTCAAAAAATGTGTATCCCTAAAGCTGATTCGGTACAAAAGTTGTTGTTTGATTAAGTGATGGTTTCAAAGAAGGATATTATGCCTTCAAAAGGTACGGGTAAGAGTTTGTAGTCCAGCCATAATAAATAACATGGAAGTTATTTATTATGGTGTTGGGTGCATCTGTAATAGCAGTAGCAGCATCGGCAATCAGCTGCAATTAATCTCAAGAAAATAAAGAGGGAAGAAGCAATATATCTATGCAAAACGTTGCTCCTCTTTCTTCCGCCTTTAATTTGGTAAGGCAGAGTCATAAACCGTTGTTAAACAGTCAAAAAATTAAATGTTGGTGTAATTTATGGCAGTTCCAGGATACATTAGAGTGCACTTTAATTAGCAAATAGCATGTTTATTTTATTTGCTGAGCATATAATTGAGATCAGGAAACTGCATTTTAACTTCTTCCATCACCTTGCTCTCCTCATGCAGTATAATCTTTAATCACATTTTTTTTTTGCCAATTTTATTGCAACATCATACAGTTTATGAAATGGTGCACAGTTAAATATGCTAGACTCATGCTTTGCTGTCAAGAAAATTATGGTTTATCTGTGATCTTGATCAGCAAAGCACTGTATGTGGGTAGTGAGTACATTGGTATGTTAAAAATTATCAGGAGATAAGAGATGTGAAGAATGAAGGGAAAAAGATCTCCTCTCCTCTCCTCTGGGGAAATTTCACTTCCTTAATTCTGTATATTTGGGATTTTGAAAGAGTGTCATGGTGACCTCACAATATTGCTGTCATAGGGACACAAAGCCCCATAAAGTGGCTACTGTAGTCGACATACAAGATCGCAAAACACCCATTTCTCAGAAGGCAAATGGGTGAGAGTAGAAGAAAAGAATAAGACAAGATGTGCAGACCCATCACTGCAGAGGCCCAGCACCTATAACAATATAATCAACAGATTAAAGAAATAAACAACCAAAGCAAAGCAAAGCAAAACAAAAACAAAAAATGCGGGCGCACCGTTAAGGAGGTCTGGAAGAGAGCTTTTTCATGGATCCAATTTCAGCGTAGCCTAGTGTTTATGTACCGAATGTCTTTCTAGCTGCTTTTCAGGAATACAGGCTTCTTGTCTCCGAAGGATGAGCATGCGCGCACACATACACAATTCTAGATCCTTATAGCGAGTTGAAAAGATCATGAAATTATTTTAAAGCCATTTGAGAATAACCCAGTTACAAAAGCAAGATAAACAGGAATTTAAAACCCTTTTCTAGAAAGCCAAACAAAGCAAACAGAATGTCCAGGAAACAACAAATGGGGGCAGCCATACGTATATTGGGAGGGAATGCTAGAGGATAGGAGGCACCATGAAGAAGGCCCCGTCTCTGCCATCTGCCATCTGCATTAACGTGGGGGCAGTGATCCTCCGCTGAGGATGATCTTAGTGGAGAGTCTCATTCATAAAGCTGTGAGCCATTCTTCATATAACTTAGACTGAAACTGTTTAAGGCTATACAGGTGAAAACCAGAGCATCAAATTGGTCTCAGAAATGCACTGGCAACCAGGATGACTGGTATAGAATTGATGTGACATGTTCTGGCTGGAAGCCCCAGAAAGGACTTTGGCAGTTGCTTTCTATACCAGCTGGTGCTTCTGGGCTCTTTAGGGCAGTCCCATACAGAGTGCAGTAGGGTGCTCCTGCCGGGATGCAGTCCGGGGGCATGTATGCTTTCCCTTGATAGGGTCATGCGAGGGACGTACCGATCAGCAAAACTCAGACTTGCTGAAGCTCTACAAAGTTTATTCTGACTCACGACTTCAAGCTTCATTTTCTTCTTTTTGCATGAAAATCCGAGAATATTCGCATGTGTGTTTTCTCAGTTGTGCACATCTTCAGAATGTATGCATTCTTCTGCCATTGGTTAAAGGTAAGGATGCTGGAGAAATTTACGATGGGCTGAAATGACTCTAGCTTTCTCAAAGTCCACTCTATGGATTCTGAAGTGGAACAGCTGCCTCACATCTGTGAGACTGGCAGACTTTTCTTTTCATATTTCTGAGCAAATTTAGGTGCAAAAAAGCACGTGAAAGCAAAAAACAAATGAGCAAATAGGTAAATCCTGCCATAGAGTAAATTGTGCAAATGTGCATTTTGAGACAATTGGCACATTTGATTGCACACCTTTGTGCAAAAGTGCATAAATGCATTGCACAAATTTCAAGTCTGCTGGCAGATGGATAACGAAACCCACAAATCTTGGGTGAGGCAACTTTTGATCCATTTGCATATCCCTCACTAGAACTGGTTCCCCTTTACTCAGCACTGCTTAGGCCTCATCTGGAGTGCTGTGTCTTGTTCTGGGTGCCACAGTTTAAGAAAGATGCAGACAAGCCGGAAAGGGTTCAGAGGAGGGCAACAAAGATGATCCAGGGACCAGAGACAAAGTCCCATGAGGAGAGCTTGGAAGAACTGGTCATAATTAGCCCAGAGAAGAGAAGACTGAGGCAAGATAGGATAGCACTATGCAAGTACTTGAAAGGCTTTCACAAAGAGGAAGGACAAGATCTCTTCTTGATCATCCCAGAGTGCAGGAAATGGACTAAAGGGAACTTACAAGAAGCCAAATTCTGGCTGGATATCAGGAAAAATTGCCTGACTGTCAGAGCAGTACAGCAATGCCTTACAGAGGTTGGAGGCTGTCCCGCACTAGAGGCACTCAAGATGCAACTGGACTGCCATCTGGGAGGGATGGTTTGACTTGGAGTCCTGCACTGAGCATGGGAGTTGGACCCAATGGCCTTCTAGCCCCTTCCGACTCTACCATACTATGATTCAGTGTGCACAGGCACATTTTCAAATGGATGCACCTTTTTCAGATATACACGTGTTGTCAAATGCATTGGGGCAGGGGATGGTTACAAAACACATTGTGATGTGTGCTGTCAGCCACATATTGTGTCTGAGTTGAGTGCAAACTAGGTAAACCTAACATGGACAAAGATGAACTGAAGCAGATTTCCCGATTGAAGTTGGTAAAAGACACCCTGGTTAGTGCAGTCACCTGTGCTTCAACACTTACAAGATCCAGACAAGTGCCAGGTGACCTTCAGGTGAATGGGACAAGTAAGGCCATCAGGAAATGCCTTTTCTAAAATTTTGAACATTTTCCCCAATATACTGTCACTCTGGCATTATCTGGCTGAACATGCACATGGTAGGCATGTCATGAACGGAGCCAGCTGGAGCCAGGGGTCAGACTAGATGGCCTGGGAGGTCCCTTCTGACTTGCTCTATTTCTCTGTTTCTGTAAGGAAAGTTAAATTAACCTTCTCTGTACAGATATGGGGGTTTGTGGTGCTCCTTTGTGGTGCCTGGCGCAGGCATTACGCAGATCAAAGTAGAGCAGTTTGGACCAAATCCTTCAAGTTCTCAGCTCTACACATGCAGCACGAGCAGGATTGGGGTCATTGTCTACTTGCAGTTCTGGCAAGATCAGTGGCTTCTGTTTTATTGCATAAATCAAGCAGTATAAGTGGGAGAGAGTCTTCACTGAAAACAGCCTTTTTCTCTGAAAATATCCAAGGTACTGCTGTTCTAAGGAAAACAAAACAAAACGAAAACAGCAGCAACAAGGATCACTGGAAAGCATGGGTTTCCACTTTGCTTTTTGTTCCATGTTTGTGACCAGACTGAGGGATAGTCAGTTGTGCCTGAGTGGGGGCATTTGTTAGCCAGGCAACAAATTAAAGCCTATTAATTTAGTTCAATAGGCAATGAATCAACCACCCAGTTTTCCGATTTCATCTATTGTTTCTCTAGCTTGTACCCCTCAGGGTAAGTGGGAAGCACAGAAACACATTCCAAATCATAGCAAAATGTCACAAAATGACAAATGTTGACAGCCTAAAGGCGGAAAGTGCTCTGTTTTGAAAGCACTGTTGACACTTTTCCACATGGCAGATGTGGTTTATCTTATATTAGCAAACTGCCCATTGTTGTGATGGTAGAATCACAATATGTCTGCATTGGAGGCCTGTCCTTGAGCAGAGACCCCTGGGGTGAGTGGCCATGAATGCTGGAGTGCTCACACATTCCATACGCAAGCTCTCCATGGGGTCCCCGTCAGCAAAAGCTGAACCACTCATGGTGAACTGTAATGACTGATGTTGCAGGGGACCTCATATTCATGTGTCAATATGCTCATTCATTCATTGGATGCATAGCTTACTCCAGCTGTAAGGCTGGGGCCAGCTAATAGCAAATGGTGTCCTCACTCAGGTTTCATTAAAAGGGCTTTCTGCTTTTCCATTACAATCACAAAAGAGCCAGCAACCAACAGCCTCACACTAACGTGAATGCGAAGGAGAAAAATCACAGTATGAAAGGAAAAGCAAGTGCAGTTTGTCAGCAGGAAGACTGGCAGGCATTAGTATTATTTTCCTCCAGATGTGATCCAGATGCAAAGCTGTCCTTGGCCAGCACATGTCCCACAGGCTTGGTTTCACCACTGAGAAGATGCTTCTCCAAAGGAAGTTATCTCTTTGGTCCATCAGGCAGGCATTGCTGGGTCTCCCTGGCAGTGGTTTGCCATGGCAGCACGGGTGAGAGAAGAAAAAAAGCTTCTGTTTCATAGTTTCTCTGTTTTCCACTCCATGTTCATCTCTTCTCATTCTTACCCCTGAATGCCTGTGTCTTTTGCTTTTGTTTTAAACAAAATTATATTCCTGTTTCAAGTAGGATTTTTCCTTCCCTGATGAAGGATGCTGAGGATTGAATTTGGGACCCTTTGCTCACAAAGCTCTGCCATTCAGGTGTATGTCCACCTGCTGTGCCTCCAGAAAAGTAGACAGACAGTTTCCCTGGGGAAGGGCCTCATTTGCAAATCAGCTCCTATGAGAGAAAGTAGCCCCTCATGTATTAGTTGTTGCTATGTGCCAACAAGTTGTCTCTGGCTTACAGCAACCCTATGAATGAAAGCCACCCAGAATGGCCCGCTCATGACTGGCCCGCTCAGCAATTCCGAATTCAAGTTTGTGGCTTCTCTAATGGACTCAGTCCATCCATATTTGGCCTTCCTTTTCTTTTTTCTGCTTTGGACTTTGCCTAGCATGATGGCCTTCTCCCAGGAGTTTTGCTTTCTCTGAAGTATGACAACCTCATAATATTTGGTTCTTCAAAAAGCTGGTTCTCCAAGGGATTCATCAAATGACCACTTTAGAGGTCAACCTCAAAATCATGCCTACTATCTTCTCCTCTTCCTCTTTATTGATAAACCATGTCTTCATCCAAAAAGGGTTTCATGGTGGTTTACAGTAATGTAACCTTTTCAAGGCAAGCAAAACATCATAGAAGCAAGCACTGCCACCACGAAACTGAGAGGCATAAAAGTTGCTCTACCAAACTGAAGAAAAGCGCATTTAGCCTGGCACCAAGGGGGATCCTCTTGCAGTAGGGTCTTGCAAAGTCGGGGTGTCACCACAGAAAAGGGCCTTCCCCATGTACCTAAAAAGCATGCTTCTCTTATAAAAGGAATGCGAAAAGGGAATCTGGTAAGATGGACTGCGCCGTGTTCATTCTGAAGCTCCCTTTGGGATGCTGGGAGACAAATCACCTACATGGACTCAGTATGAAGTGAAAGAAGGCAAAAAAGGGGGAAATATAGTGAGAAACAGCATTTCTGTATTTTGGGGCTCTCTGATGTTCCCCTGGACTACTGTTTCCCCACAGTTGCCCATTCTGAGGAAACGTTGGTGAAGGGAAAGTCGCACTTGCCATAAGGATACTACTTTTTTCTATTAATGGCATGAACCATGCCTCTCTGACAAGCGCCCTTCAGAAACAGGGTTCAGCGAAATCTAAAATGGTGTCTATCATTCTGGAAGGGTGTTGAAGAGCTCTGGGAAATGTAAGCGCTTCCCTCAAAATCCCCCCCCCCCGACACACGCACCCTGCAAATGACCGCACAACAGGTCCATGCAAATGGGAGCATGGCTTTTTGCACAACCCCTAGTTCTAAATGGGTACGTTTCCTTATTTTTACCTGTGAAATATTGAAATAGCTTCACGCTTGCATTCACCTTCTCGGTTCCATTCCGTGATGTGACACTACAAGCTGGCACTAGAGGCAGGATCCTATGTGGATCTCTCCTTGCAAATATTGGTGTTGGGTGAAGCACTGGCCACAGCCTTATATTTGATAACAGCATCTAGGAAGATGGCTGTCTGTATCAATACCAATGATGGTTATTAAAATATTAAAGAACCATGGATGAGCTTGGCCACAACTTTAGGGGAGGAATCTGGTTTTCCTCCAAGACTTGGAGCGTCTTTTTCAACATACAATTTTGGAATGGCCTCCTGCATGAAACGTGGGCATTGGAAGCTCTCTCCCCTGCATACAAAGCAGCCAACTTTGTTTCTGTTTGGCTTACAGCTGCATGATGCACCCTTGCTGTAATTAAAGCATATTGTGGGGGCAGTGTGGGGAAATGGGGAGGCTAAAGATTGGGGAAAAGGCAGTGAGTTGTGTGTGTGTGCGAGAGAGTGAGTGAGTGAGAGAGAGGGGAAGATAAGGAAGGGAATACTTTGCTTTGCCCATACACCATGAGGTGTTTAAATAATATTTATGAGCCTTGTCTTAAAGATGCCATAATGCTGTGAGGAAATACCGGTGGTATTTAGGGGCCAGGCCTGAAGTCCTTTAAATAACTGCTTTCCTGCTATAAAGGAAAGGAGCTTCTCCCGGCGTTCCATAAGAATGGCATGAGCCTCTTGAATAATTAATCTGGTTTCTTGGAGCAGTAGCCATGGAAACCCAAGTCGTGCCACGGCTCTGGATTTCGGCCCACTGAAAATCTCAAAACTCACCCAAAAGGGAAGGCTTTAAGTCCTGAGCAGGAGGGAGGGAGAGACGGAGGGAGGGAGGATCTCTCTCGCTTTCTCCGAGACACCTACAAGACATCAGCCCGTGCCAATAAAAGGTGAGTCATAAAATAAATACACGCAAGGTGATTTGGGGAAACTCGCATTCCCGAAGCAAGTTGCTGCAGAGAGACCAAGCTGCACTTGATGCGACATCGCTCGCGTTTCATTTTTGTGACTGGTCTGATAGTGCTGCTTAGTCAATTGGCAGGCATTTAAAGGAGCTTTGGAAAACAAACAAAGCAACCCCATAGTCATCCTGGACGCTTCATCCAATGGTTCGACGTCTTGTTGAGTGGTGCCTGTGCGTGCGTGTGTGTCCATCTGCCTCCAAAACATGTCTCTCCGGGATCAATATTGTCATTACCTTGTGTGTGTATGTGGAAGAACTCACCCGGGCTGCAGTGAAAAGCTATCATCCAGTTCTCTGTAATACGGTACGTGTAAAGAATGAAAACTACATGGAAGTTATTTATAGACCATAAACCCTCTGGTTTCATAAACCATTTTATGCTATTATTTGTCCAAGTCTCTAGTATCTCCACAGAGTTCATCGAGTGCTCTAAAATCTCTCCTTTTGATTTCCTGGCTGTTTGAATGGGGAAATTAATCAGAGAGTAAAGTAGCAATTTATTAACATAAAAAGAACCACTTGGCTCAATGAACCTGGCTCTTTCTTTAATCCCCCCCACACTTATTTTCATTCTTTTTAGCCACTCTTCCTTTCCATCTGGGATTATCTAATTTCTTTAAAAAATAATACTAACCTGGACATCCTTAATAGATATGCACTTTATGACAATAAATATCCCTAAACATACCTGTTTCGACAATGCCAGTTATTTTTGCCATTGTTCCGTGTTAGGAGCCTTAAAATGCTGGATGGGGTGAGAGTGTGTGTGGAAAGTATGGCCCTTTGAAACTTGGTTTGTAAAGTTTAATCCCACTTACTGAGGGAAAAACAGCCTCAAAGCACCCCCCTTCCACTGCTCCCCGATGTACCTTCCTTTCTTTGTCCAGCCAGAGGGTGAGGGAAGAGGTACCCTCACTCTGAAGGGGCTGCATCTCTCCTCGGTGACCTTGGAACAGAGCCAAACCTGATCAAGGCACAATGTCATCACAATTGCCACCTGATCCTTAATTGGCCGGGAGAAAGGAGCCTGGTGGAAGCAGCTGCCCAGAGGGACTTCTGCCAGTGGATGAGCACTAGGGTAGCCACCTACAGATACGCAGAAATGGACAAAAGAGACTGGATTTGCATAACGTTTGTGTGTAGTGATTTATATGGGTAGATGCACGTTGTGGGGAAGTGGCGTTCTATCATTTAAATGGAAAGACAGTGCCTCTCACTGTGGTAAGAACGGTTGACTCCGTTCCTTCACAGTCCTTGCTCTTTGCATATGGTTCTTTATCTTGATGTCAGGCATGGATTGGACAAACCTTCAAATAGAAGGTTGCCCTCTGTAAAGTAGTATAGATGGGACAACCTATTGAAGAGATATGAAAAAGACACATTGCTAAAAGCCCTGGTTGTTGCACCAAAAATGTTCGTTCATGAACATTAATTGCAAGCCTACTGAACTCCCCTTACCTTTATGAGGTGACAATAGAATGAACTCTCAGACCATTTCTTCTTCACAGCGTTGTCTAGCCACTTTCTGGACTGAAACGTGGCCTTTTGTTTCGTTTGTTTAGTCACAAAGTTGTGCCTGACCCATCACGACCCCATGGACAACATTCCTCCAGGCTCTCCTGGCCTTCACCATCTCTCGGAGGCTGCCCAAGCCCGCACCCACCGCCCCAGTGACTCCATCCAGCCACCTCATCCTCTGCTGTCCCTTTCTTTTACTGTCAATCATTCCGAGCATCAGGCTCTTCTCCAGTGAGTCCTTCCTTCTCATTAGGTGGCCAAAGTATTTGAGTTTTATCTTCAGTATCTGGCCTTCTGAAGAGCAGTCAGGGTTTATGTCCTCTAGGACTGACCGGTTTGATCGCCTTGCGGTCCAAGGGACTCGCAGGAGTCTCCTCCAGCACCACAGTTCAAAGGCCTCAATTCTCCAGTGCTCAGCCTTCCTTATGGTCCAACTGTGTGGCCTTTTAGAAGGCCTTACATTCATTCAGAGAATTTTTCTGTGCATGTGATGTAGCATTAAGAATTTATTCAGAAACATTGGTTGCCCAAAGTGCCAGTCCCCTATGCAAGGTCAGGGCAAGCCCAGCAAAGATAGATCCAGCCAATAAAAGTAAAGATGGGCCAGACTGTGGCAAATTAAGGGCCAAAGTGGAAACTGGTAGGTTATAAATAGATGAGACTTGTAGAATCTGGTAGGTTATGATTCAAGTCAGAATTGTATATTTCTAGTTACTGCCTAGGCATGGTTTTGCCATCCTGACCCTTCTGGCTGGTTATCAATTCTAGCACATGCTCATGAGAATTAAAAAGAAGTCAAAAAGAGTATTTTTGGAATGCCTTGGCAAAGATGCCAATATCTTGCATAGTCACAGGACAACAAATAATAACTTCTAGGGTATACGAAGCAAACAAAGGAAGCATGATTATACCACAATCTTCTTTGTGAAGAAACAGCAAGAAATGGGAAAGAGTTCCCACCAATCAATTCAGGGAGTGGGGGGGCGGATCAGAGAGCTTAGTAAACATAATTTCAGTGGGAATTGATAACATGAAAGGGAATAAATGTTAAAGACCACCTCTGATTTCATTCCCAGCAGCATATCATGCATGTTCCACAGTTTCCTTTTTGATTATCTCCTATTAGTCCTTTCAGTTTTTATATACAATTTGCCATTTTGCACTCAAAGGATCAAATCAAAGTGAACACATGTAGCTAAAAAGGGCTTTCCTTGGCCTTTACTGGCCCTGGTTTCATTAATGTTGCTTATGCACACACACGGAACCTATGGATGTGAAGCAGGAAAATAGCTTTGGCCATAGATAAAGCCACACCTTCGTTCCTTTCCATGTCGCATCAAGAAGCAAAGGGGAAGACTGGGGTAATCCTTCTGGTAGTCTCCTCCATCACTATATTCATCAACCTCAATGAGTTGAAGTCGATAGCTTTGGAAATCTGCTTCTGCTATGGAGTTGCTATGGACTTTGAATGTCTGGGAAATCTGCCAGGGGAAGCACTGAAGACACTCCAGGCAAGGTGCAATACGAACAGCAGTCCTCCCTTCTTTGTGCTCACTCACAGCAGCTTTGCCTGCCCCACACTTTTCCTCACTGGGGAAGATACCAGCGGGCAAAGCACTTAGTGTAGTGCTTAGCTTTGCATGCTGAACTTCCTTGCCTTGTTGGGAGTCTCCGCCCAGGTCCTCTCTTTGGTCAGAGAACAGGTTGGTGGTCAGCACAGGCCACATGCCAGCATGAAGGCCCCCTGTTCGAAAGCACACCGTCTTGTTCCTGATAGCTAGAAATGATATTCTACCATCTCTTTTTAAGAAGTCTACATTTTAAGTGACTGAAGAACCAAGGGAACGCAAACATATTTCTGGTTAACAGGGGAGAAGCTTGTTTTTGGCAACATGGCATTCACTGTCTGTTTTCATCTTCCGTCCGAAATTGTTTAAATGGGGCTGAAGATTAAAGCCGGTTGAGATACTGCCAGTTTGCCTCTCAGTGCATTACCAGGAGGAAACATGCAATGCATTTTAGACCTAGATTCCAACAGCCTGCAACAGTGATCAGGTGGATTGCTATACCTTCCTGAGCAGGAGTTCTGAATGTTTTAAGAAACACTTTCCACATTGAGCCACGTACAAGGCAGCTCCTTTGTGGGGTGGGCAATGGGGACAGTTGTCCCAGGTCTCATGCCTGGAGGGCATCTGGGATGGAGTGTGTCATTTGTCAGTGGTGGTGCATCTGTAGGACATCCCACTCGTCACACTGACTGAAGAGAGGCGGGTGACTACCACAAGACTGGCCCGTGTGTCCTGCCTTCTCCAGTCACCTGTTTGAGGGAGTGTCGAAGGACAATGCCCTGTGAAAAACTGCTTCTGTCTGGTGTGGAGTCCAAGGCTAGTTTGAGGTCAAAGAGCCATTGGGACTTAGAAGCAAACATCTTAAAGTTATCCATCCACAGTCAGTACCTAGAGTGTAGACCGCATAGGACCACCCAGGTGCTTGCTTTTTCCACAAGGGTGGGATATACTGTATTTCTGTTTAAGGAACAGTCATTATTTCTGAATGTGCCTCTCTCATAGGTGTACATATAGCTTTGCATAAATTGATGCCCACTTGTGTCTCCACTTCTTGGAAGGATGCATGCCCTCTTGTATTTCTTGTGATAATAAATCCTCCACCCATGGGCAGGCACAGAAAAATTAGGAAATGCTCAGAATGGAAAAAAAATGAAACACACACACACACACATCAGAATTTTCCTGATTCCCCCCCACCCTCTGGAAACTTCACATCTCTGTGCTTGCAGACGTATATAAAAAGTATTAAATGCCAGTGTGGTAGCATGCTGTCTCTCCAGTGTAGAGAACAGGTACATGACAATTACTTCTTTGTGCACCTTTCTCCTAACCGTATTTTTGGTTTATCTTTTGCCCAATAGAGATTTTTTTTCTGAAACCAATTTACCTAATACAATGTGCATTTCAACATTATTTTCTCTAATATATGCATGCGTGTATTTTACCAGAAAAATCCATTGTAAAATTCAGAAAAGTGTGTGTTTTGTAAGAGAGGTGAGTCCTGGTTTGTACATTGGTATGTGGGTGCAAAATCAGCAAAGTTTTCATTTGCATGTGAACTGAATGAATTTGCCTCTATCTTTCCCTGTCTCTACTCAAAACTCTTCAACTTAGAATCAGCCAGTGAAACTGGTTAGCAGGAGATTCCAGACATGCAACATATCCTTAATTTATGTAATTTGCTGCCTAAGGGCATTTTCTACTTCAGAAGCCCCCAAATAGAGAGGCTTCCAAGGTTCCAATCCTGGCTCAGCTGAAGTAAGCCAGGTGGGAGGAGCAACAGAAATGAACTTTGCTTCCGTGTCTTCCAGTCTTCGATTTCTTTGCCAGATGAGCTTTTTTTTTAGCAATTAATATGATGATTAGATGGAACCTCCAGGCTGAGAGTTACTTTACAGTTGGAGAGGAGACATTGGAGAAGAACAGAAAGAAAGGGCTATTCATAGCCGCCTTCTGGGCTTTCAAGAAATATCTTGTCGCCCAGTTTAAGAATAAGCTAGACCATGGACCATATGGATGTTGGCTTGTCTCAAAATGGCTCCTGCTGTGTTCTGATTATGTAGAACTTCTATCATGTAGGAATGTTCCAGGTGCTTCACATGCCAGCTTTCTTACAACAGTTGTGCCAGGTCTTTCCAGGAGTCCCTCCTTCCCGCTGCATTACAGGAGGCGTTCTCCAGTGAGATGTGCCGGTTGTCAACACAGTCCTCTTTGGGAAACCAGCAGAAGACCTTCCTCTATTCTTGGGCCTTTGATGGCAGAGAATGCGATCTTTACCTCATTGATTTCATTGTTTATAATTGTCACTGATTTTTCAGCGGCTTTGTTTAAGATGTTGTAGGATTTTAATGGGTCATTGCATTCAGATGTTTTACATTTCCTATTTCTTTTGAGAAAAGTGTCTAAGAAATCACTATTGACACTTTTGTCTTCAGTGGACAACCATGGCTAGGAGGTGGTAGCTTGCCTAAAGGCAAGTAGCAAAAGGAAAGGTCTGAACTGTAGGTTTTGGTAGTCCCTTAAATGGCAACCAGTTTTCTGGGATTAAGTCCATTTTAAATTAATGGCTTCTGCCCAGAAGAAAGCCCCAGTGAGTTCAGTGTGACTTACCCTAGTGGTACCATGCTCAGGATTCGTTTGAAACACTACTGTGCTGTAATCTTCAGGACCCAGATATATTTTTCTTCCTCTCACATAATACTAGAGCTTAGTGAAATTGACCCATGAAGCTGATTGGCAGGAGATCCAAGACAGATAAAAGGAATAACTTTTTCACACAGCACAGAGTTAAACTATGGAATTCACTTTCACAAGAAGTGTAAGATAGGTCCAGTCTCAGGCTTCACATTATAGGAGAGGCATATAAGAGACTCAGAGGGGATCCTTTAGCAATTTATAGGTATGTGAGGGTATGTCATATGGAGGAGAGCCATGACCCGTTCTTCCCTGCAGTGGAGGGCAGGATGCGTTCCAGTGGGGCAAAGCTCAAGGAACCAGGCTTCAGTTTGGATCTCAGGAAGTTCTTCCTGACAGTCAGGACCCCTAGGATATGGAATGGGCTTCCAAGGGAGGTGGTGGAGGCCCCATCAGTGAGGGTGTTCAAGGAAAGGCTGGACAACCACATGTTGGGGGATTACATGAGCCAAACCAGCTGGAGTTGGGGGTCAGACTAGATGGTCCAGGAGACCCCTTCTATCTCGCTTTGCTTCTATGTTTCTAAAAAGTTGTGATGGCCATTAATTGGGATAGCTTTAAAGCGGGCTTGGGCAAATTAATGGAGGATAAGTGGTTTAAACCACTGTGCTGCTGGGCTGGTTGATTGAAAGGTTGCCAGTTCAAATCTGCACAATGGAGTGAGCTCCTGTTGTTCTGTCCCAGCTCCTGCAAACCTTGCAGTTTGAAAGCATGCAAATGCAAGTAGATAAAAAGGTACCACTTTGGTGGGCAGGTAACAGCGTTCCATGCACTTTGGTGTTTAGTCATGCCGGCCACATGACCACGGAGACTGTCTGGGGACAAACGCTGGCTCCCTTGGCTAGGAAACGGAGATGAGCATCGCCCCATAGAGTCAGGCATGACTGGACTTAATGTCAAGGGGAAACCTTTACCTTTACCTTTAAGGCTTTAAACCTCTACTTGGCTCTGTAACAACAGGCTATTTCAAGTGTCTGTGCCAGTGTATACCTGTTGCTGGGGAACATGGGTGGGAGGATGCACTTGTGTTCTGCTTGGGGGTTTCCCACAAGCAGCTCTTGTGGCCACTGCATGTACAAAAGCCAGATGAGACGGGCCCTTGGGTCACCTCTTACATGCTTACATTAGCAATGTCCAGGAAAAAGTAACGTGGCTTTCTTTTGGTGTTGGTGGAGGTGCTTCTATTTATTCTGGCGAAGTCTCTCGTGCAAATTCAAAAGCTGTTCTCAAACAGGAGCTCATGTTTCTCCAGCTAAACAGGCAACTTTGGCATAAGAAAAATTCGCGCATTAATATGCATCCTCCCACCCCCTCAAAGGGCTTCAGCATATATAGCTTTTGAAATATGAATCACGAACTCCTGGGGATGCTGTGGGAAGCAGTGCCTGTGTGGCCGGGAGCGTGTGCCATTGCGGGATGATGTGTGTGCGTGCACATTTGGAAAGGGAAGAGATGAGATAAGATTGACATAACTTTTACAGCTTCAGGAAAATGATACTTGGGATGGCAGGAAATCACCCCGCTGTTGACATTTGGAGTGAAGAATTTAATTTGCATGTTGGCATGTTACAAAGCTTTGAAATACGGTGCTAAATACATTCTCGTACAGAATGTGCAGTGGGTTGCTCTGTAATACATGCAGCTGTTAACATGTAGCTTAGGGTAAACATTGGGATTGTTTAGCACTTACTAGTGTGCAAGAAAGACAGACAGCCAGTCAGCCCGCCCGCCCGCCTGCCTGCCCGCCTGCCTGCCTCTGGGGCATACATTTATTTTTCAAGGAAAATTTCCTAGATTCTTCTTTTTAGAGACAAACATAGAGATGCAGACTCAACCTGGGATGTTCTCCTAACCACCAATCTTGTTAACACTCCATAGTAGGTAGAAAGTAAACTGTGAAAAATGCATTAATGTAGCACAGCTGTGAGATATAGATGGGGAGAAGGGAGGGGATGCCCCACAATTCGGTATTCCTCGACATATATTAATGCATCTTGATGAAGCTCTGTTACCAAGCAGAGACAGACAGGCATGAAGAAATAACAGGTGTGTTTGTGTGTGTTGGTGTGGAGGAGGGGGGTTGGTGGACCCATGGAAAAAGTCATGAAGAAGTGAACAAGTTTTTCAAGGAACTCCTGAGCATCAGGCTGAATGTGAAGCAAAGCATAAAATAAAAAGAAGGGGCAGAGAAAGAGGAAGAGAAAGAAAGAGAGAAAGTGGTGCAAATCAGTCAGTCAGCCATCCATCCATCAATCTATCAGACTTTATTTGCTTAAAACCAAAGGTCATTGCAAAACAGAAGGGAAGGGAAGGGAGCACCACAATATGAATCCACAATAAGGGAGGAAATCAGATAATCTCAACCATGAATAATTAGGATTCAGCACAGATCCATCTAATTTTAAAAAACAGCACCAGAAAATAACAAAACTGGCGTGTCAGAACTTTGCTTTGATCGGCCAAAAGAATACAGCTTTTGTCTGACCCTGACACCTCAGGAGAAGGATGGAAACAGGGTAGAAATCCATCTGGGGCACCCTACAGCAGAGGTGGGGAGAGAACCTCCATCCTCTTTTTGTGCAAAATGGAGACGCTCAGGTGTGCTGATGGGCAATGTGTGTCCCTGCAGGTAGCTTGGCCTACCATTCCCACCATTGCTTTCCATGTGGAGCCACAACTTTTCCAGCCCTAGCTCTCTAGGAACGTCCTTGGGGGGCTCAGTGCTCTGACAGGAGCGCTCCCCTGGGAGCCACCTGCCCTGGGAGCCACCTATCCCTCAGGGCTCCAGAGCACCCAAGATATTCTTGCGCTCTGTTATTGTGGGAAACTGCACGCACTTTATGGATCAGCCCCCACCATGCTTTTGAGGAACCCTGAGGCTCCCACAGGACAATTTAGAAGCCACCAAATGAATAAATTAGCCAGAACTCCTGAAAAAAGGCAGAAGATACTCAGCTAAAAGATCCCTAGATCTCTGGACAGCCTCTTCTCTTTTTTCTAAGCCTCAGGTTCCTCCCCCCCCCCCCCGCCACCCCCTCCCCCATCAGAACTGCAGCTTCCTCACAACCTGTTACAGTCTAAAGAGACTGCTAACGCTGCCACATTTCCTCATTAGCTCTGCACAGGATGGATTCCTCCGCATCGCAGCTGATGGAACCTTTATGAGCCTTTTAGCCAAATGACTGATGCTTCCCTCGTTATGTCAGATCTGAGGGCACTGTTGGCATCTTCTTTTATTTGCTGTCTAACACCATCAATAGAGCAGCTGCCGCAGACCCGTGATCAGCCTGATTATTAAAATGTGCTCAGGAGACCGCTGACACCAATTTCCTTTCGTCCAATGAGGCCGACGTACCCTTGGCTCAAATCCATGCTTGGGTATGGAGAATATTTAGTGCCAGAGTCAGCAGGTGAGATTGCGAAGGCTTGCTTCCTGGGATCTGGATGCAGGCCATTGGGATTAGCATTAAGCTGTTACGGAGAAGCATGGAGAAAATTATCGTGAAAACCTCTCCATCTCCCATTATAATTCTTTCACCTACACCACTTAGAGAGAGAGGGGAGGGGGACCTGTCCTTTGTGCCTTCCTGCATTGGAATTGCTGCTACAGGGCTTTCATCTGCCTAAACAGATATGCGATTTTTGCAGTATAGATCCGGATCATGACTGCACATGGCATGCAATTGAGGACCCACCATTGCTTAACTGCATTTCAAGTTCCTCATTTGAAAAAATGAGATGTCATCCCAATTTCAGTCATGGTTGTGCATTGTATAAACTGCTGACTTCATTCTGCAACCATTGCTGTCTTTTTCCCCCATTGGGTGGGCAAGAATATCTACAAACTTGAAGCCTGCTAGGAGCACTGAATGGTAAACCATTCACATTTTTCATCTGGAAGCTGCACTTCCCCTGCATGCTCTGTGCTTCTGGAATCTTCCCTGATGCCATATGTTCTCTTCTGAATAGGTTGTAAGGCACTGTGGCTCTCCAACCAGCCAACCTACCAAGTACAGTAATACCTCGGTTCATGAACACTTCTGTTCACAAACAATTTGGTTCGCAAACAGAAAGTCTGGCAAAATTTAGATTCCATTCATGAACTCTGCATCGGGTGACGAACACGATCATGGCCATCTTCCCTGCACAAACACGATTGCGGCCATCTTCCCTGCATGAGCACGATTGCAGCCATCTTCCCCGCACTGTGACCACGTGTCAGAGCGTGTTCAAGCAGGGAAGGTGGCCGCAATCGTGTCCATGTGGGGAAGATGGCCACGATTGTGTTTGCACAAACACACATGCAGCCATCTTGCCCGCTGGAACATGCTCTGACATGTGGTCATGATGCGGGGAAGATGGCCACGATCGTGTTTGTGTGGGGAAGATGGCTGTGATTGTGTTCGCACGAATGCAGCCTTCTTCCCTGCTCTGACACGTGGTCGCAGCTTCCTCTAGTCGAGATCGTAGTTGCAGACTCTCCCTCCTAACAGTAACCTCCTCCCCACCCACCTTCCTGTCCTCCACACCAGAAGTCACCTCAAGCAAGGTTAGTGTTCTCTCTGTTCATACTGTACTGTACTTTGTTTCATATTTTTGTGGTTTAAAAAAATTACATATGGTTCAGAACAGAGTAACCTTATTTACATTGAACCTTATGGGGAAATTTGACTTGGTTCGCGACCAGTTCGGTTCACGACCAGAATTGTGAAACGAATTAAGTTCATGAACTGAGGTACCACTGTATTGCATTTCCTTTGCCTCCAGAAGAGGGAGTTCTGTCCGCTTCTCTCCTGTATCTAAGTGATAGCACCACAGCTGGCCAAACAGTGGAACTGCATCTTCAGATCTAGTAGTTCTCATGTGACACGTGGAGCCCAGTAATATTTCTGTAAAATCTAATAAAACTCTGGCCTGTTTCTTCAGTCTGAGAAAACTATTGGTTGGATGAAGCCCAAGATGTTCCATGTGATTGGCTTCAGACAACAGGATAACCCGTACTTAGAGGCTGAGTATAGACTGAATGTGGCTATTGCTGAAATGTGATTATTGTGTTGTGTTAACCATGAGAAACCCATGAAGAGAAATCAGGGTATTATTTGTTATGAACTGTGAGCAGTTCATCATGGTTCAATGACAAATTATGCCCAACTGTTGAGTAGGGGTTATTTATTTATTTATTTTATTTAGGATAGTTATATGCCATCCTGTCACAAAGGCCTCAGGACGGCTTACATAGATAAAATAATATAAAACATAACACAAATGAATTCCAGATCCACACTGGCTGCAGTAAAAAACATATATCGTGTTATCGTGTTTTCTGAACTCTGTCCA
The DNA here is from genome assembly GCF_004798865.1 of Varanus komodoensis. NCBI lineage: Eukaryota > Metazoa > Chordata > Lepidosauria > Squamata > Varanidae > Varanus > Varanus komodoensis. The sequence goes on from NW_025335549.1 coordinate 1,590,852, forward strand.
TAGTAGTTTCCATGTTTTGCCTCCATTCCCAACCTAGAATAAGAAAAAAAGGAAGCTATCTTTCAAATGATATATAACCATTACATGGCAGTACCATATGTGGATTAACTGCAGCTTCATGGTCTATATGGCTAATGAAGAGGTTGCCCATTTCTAGTTACTGCAATGATGAAAAGGAGTTATGTAATTTTTGCAACTGCCAACAAAAGTGCATATAGTCAAGGCTATGGTTTTCCCAGTTGCAATGTATGGCTGTGAAATTTGGACCATAAGGAAGGCTGAGCAGCGAAGAATTGAGACCTTTGAATTGTGGTGCTGAAGGAGACTCCTGCAAGTCCCTTCAACCTCAAGGTGATCAAACCAGTCTGTCCTAGAGGAGATCAACCCTGACTGCTCTTTAGAAGGCCAGATCCTGAAGATGAAACTCAAATACTTTGGCCACCTAATGAGAAGGAAGGACTCAGTGGAGAAGAGCCTAATGCTGGGAACAATAGATGGCAAAAGAAGAATGGGAGGGCAGAGAATGAGGTGGCTGGATGGAGCCACTGAAGCAGTCTGCGTAAGCTTAAGTGGACTCCGGGGGATGGTGGAGGACAGGAAGGCCTGGAGCAATGTTATCCATGGGATTGCAATGGCCCGGACAGGACTTCGCAACTAACAACAACAATAAATTTTTGCAAAAAAAAAGAAAAGAAAAGAAAAGTTGAAAGCTGTGTTATACAGAGTCGCATTGTTAGTTTACCTGGCAAAGCATTGTTTTTACTTCCTGGCATCAGTTATCTAGGCTTTCAGGAACATGTGTTTCCTTGGAAGTGGCAGGAATTGAACCTGGAACCCTTTCTATGCAAAGTCTGTGCTCTGACTTCTGAGCTATGCTTCTCTCCTACCAATGCATGCCTGGTCCTTTGAGATCTCTTACAAATTCATGTGAAAAGTTTTGCTCTAAATCTAGAACCCTTTGTCTTGAATCTCACCCAGTCCCCTTAGTCAACTGTTGGTTTAATTGCTGAACCAGGTTTCTCTATATCTACTTGGCTGGTAGCCTATGGTGAGCAATGGATTACTGCTAGGTGACCAAGCATGGAAACGTTACATTTTTTAGACCCGGAATGGGTATATGGGTTAAATTAAATCTATGGGAAAGTAAGCCATTGGGACTTACCATTTGCACACCAATAAAGCTGATCCCTGCTTGGATGGACCATTTGACTAGCTCAGACTAAGCCTGCCTTCTTCCCCTGCCTCTGTACTTGCCAATATACTGGCCATTTTTGAAGGGGAAGGAGCTCTCTCTCACCTCCCTGCTTGCTCTAATAACGAGAAATCTTCTGCAAACAATGTAGTTCAGAACCTGAAGTCTGACCTGCCATGTCTCAAAATTGATCGCTAGCTTGGGCTCAGCAGCAGGCTCTTTACTGACAACAAACAGGAATGATTTTGCCATGTTTGCTTCTCGTGCGCTTGACAGGACTGTGTGGGCAGGTGTTTGCTTACTTAACCTGGCAGTGAATGCTTTCTCTCCTGCCCTAAATGCCCCGTGGTGCAGCTGGTCAGTGTGGCTGTGACAACGGGCTCTCCACAAAGCAAGGAGAGCTGGGATTTGATTGCGAGCAGCAGAGAGGTTCCTTTAGACATTCTTGTTCTTGGATGGCATGCAGCAGTGGTGGGAAACTTCATTCCAGGGTTAATCACCGATCAAAACCAAGTGCAAGTCCAAATCAAGCCAAGATCAGAACCCGGAGCAAACGGGAGCAAGACAAAGTATCATCTGAGAAGCAAGAGCATAGTCTGAACATGCCGGAGGTCAGAAACTGGGGAGCCAGGACTAAGATGTCAAGGCAAGAATGGGCTACAGCACACTGGAGACCAACACTGCTGAGACAGCTTTTGGAGGGCAGAGCCATTTCTTAAATACCTCTCCCCCCAGGGCTCTCGGGTGGTGCTCATGAAGGCCTTGGCAGCTGCAGTAGCATGTAGGATTAGTCCTGCGACTACCAGGGCTGTTATTCTGGTGCTGGCCAGCAGGGGGAGCCCTGAAGCTGCCCAGATGCTGATACCTTCCTCGAGGCTCCATCTGGCCCACCGGGTGCATTTTCTCTTGGCCCTACGTCTTTCATCAGAATTCTAATTGTTTCACGTTGTATGGAATGCATTTTCCCCCATTCTCAAAGACCAAAATGCCTCTCCAAAGGCATAGATATTGCCAGGAGGAGCTTTACGTTACAAAGGGCTGGTGTTTTTGGCTCCTTTCTGCTTTTGGCTTGCAGCTGGCCCCACCTACCACTGGAGCAGGGCCCATGAGAGCATCTCCAAAACAGAATTCAGACCACAGTTCCCTGTTCCAGGTTTATAGTGTGGGTGGGATTGCTATCACTATGCCAAAGTGGAATGTGTGCACCTGGTTCATGAACATTCCTGCTGCTGTTGTGAAAGGAGACCCCTCTTTTCATCAAGGGTTCACATCTCTTGACGAAAGGGTGCCAGCCAATGTGCAAGGAGGCAGAACTCAAGGAACCGGGGACACAGACCACTTGCAGGGACCCAGAAGGAAGCTGTTTGTCTTGTTGTGCTAAGAGCAGTCCTCTGTTTGGAAGTGTCCTCTGTCTGGACCATGCTCCATGCAAGTCTACACATGCAGATACACCATGAAAAAGAGAGCCCAGCAGTGTGGACAGCAGACCACAGCAAGCACAGAACCCAGCTGATCATGAGACTTCTGCACTGTGCTGAGGATGCATTGAATTTCTGTGTGAACTGTAGCAAACATGCCTGAATGTGCAGATCTGGGTGCTCTCTTTTGGTGGTCTCTTTCCACCTTTTTGCCCCCATATCAGTGGTCACCCTGTGCGGCACTGATGATCTTGCGGTTGAGATACTCAGCCGGAGGAACCTCCCCTTGCGATCCATTTCAGCATATGAATGCCATACAGTACTGCATGACTTTCAATGGATTGAACATTTGGACGTGCATCCCAATGTGCAGAAGGGTGACCAGTTGCCTTGGCAACAGGAATGAGTCACTTCGTCCCCTCCACCTCTCCTCAAAGCAACAGAAATTAGGGGAGCAGTAGCTGAGAACAGGGTACAAAAATGTACAGATGGATGGAATTCAGGATTTTCCTCCAAACACCCTTGCAATAGCTTGCACAGAAATAATTCCACATCACACAAATTTGGAATATTACTTCTGTCCGTCTTGAAATATTTATATCCCCAAAACAGGCTGAGAGTCAGGCCACCGCTTACTCAAGGCCAAAATAGAGAACATGTATCACCAAAATAGAGGACTGGAAAGGATAGACCTGCACAGTTGGAAATGCATTTATTGGCAAATTGGGAAATAATATGTATTATTTACCCATGGGATCAGTTTCAGAAAACAAGACTGACTGTTTTGTGGAGCCCTGGCAACTGGGCTATGTGATTCCATCCTGTTTGCAGGGTCATGTAGCATCCATGCAAAACAGCCGAGCCCAGTCGTTAGGGGACCAAGAGCCAAGCGCCATTCATATGCTGAAGTCTTCAAGCACTGTTTCTCTGTGACAGCCGAGCCAAGGAAGCTGTGCAAGACCCAGATGAGTGTACAGACTCCCTCCCAATGGTCCAAGAAACAGAAGCTGGATCCTGGCAAGCCAGAAGACCCGTGGAGAAGTGGCTCTTTAGACAAGGAGTCAAGTTTATTACCTGTTCTGGATGGGGCCACATTCCTCTGAAAGGTCAGATGTGTCATCTGGGAGTGTTCCAGATTTATTGCTGTCACTGGAGTCCAAAGGGATTATGGTGCCTCGGAGCACCGTGGCTTTGCCATGGTTCACCATTTACCATCTCCTGGACAGCTCTCTGTGGGGCCACCTTTAAGGCTGCTCTGAAAGGGGGAACCAGAATGTGCTCCTCCGTGTACAACTAACTCCTGTGCTGAAGGAGATGCTTGGACTGCCTGCTTGATGCCAGGCCAAGTCTGAGGTTTTGGTACTGGTGTACGAAGTCATGAAAAACTTGGCACCTGGGTGCCTGGGGAGCACCTTCTCCCTGACCAGCCTGCCTGCTCACTGAAATCATGGAAGGACATTTTCCTGGTGGTTCCACATGGACTTATGGACCAGCTGGAGCCCGCCCACAGAATAGCCTTCAGTGTGTTGGCCCCACTTCTGTGGGACTTTCTGTCTCTGGAGATCAGGCAAGCACCAACAGTGTGTTGGTTTTGGTGCTTGCTAAAGACATCCTCTTTCCAGGAAGCTAATGTGATCTTATTTCTGATGTATCATTTTTAGTCTTTTGGTTTACCTTCATGCCGCTCATTTCTCTAGAATCTGTTGAGACATGGGGCAATGTACAGATACTGCAGATGAAATTATAAAGAAATAATTCAAAGAGGAACACAATTAATAGTGGGAAAGACTGTCACCTGGTGCCTATGTACTGGTCAGTGTGCCCTCCAGGTGCTACCTATGGATGGGCATACTCAAAGCCCTGTTCTCCATCCATTGGTACCTCCCTGACACCACCTGGCAAGGAATCCCATAGAGGGGAGCCCAATGCAGGAAAAGCTCTAACAGATTCTGAATGGATTGCAGTTCCATGAGGAACCACCAGGAATGCCTCGTCCAATGACCTCATTGGCTGGGAAGGGAGAAGGTGTTTTTTTATCTTTAGAGCAGACAGGTACCAGACAGATGGTACTGAGGGGAAGGGCTGAGTGGGGTGCCCATCCCAAAACAGTCCTGCGGCCTTGCCTCAATGCATCCAGCGCAGGAACTCTGGAGTGAGAAATGGTCACTCTGTCTGCATCAAGGGAGGAGGCGCTCCTTCAAAGCCCTGGGAGACCGACGCATGACTACTGCTTGGTTGTGGTTTGGTCGGCAAGCAAGCTGTGGCCCTGCGGATGCTCCTGTAAACACAAGGAAAGAGCCGAGGCCCCCATGTCCTGCTGGTGGCTTTCCAGATGTATCTGGAAATGTGCATGTATTTGGCCATTTTGGGAGGAAAGGACGGCAGACAACATGGATCTTTGGTCTTCTCCATCACTTCTTCTCCTATGCCCTTATCTGTGTGGAATCAAAAACCTTGTGCGGTCAAGAGTGGGCAAGAATGGATTCAAGGGGGAGAGAGAAGGTACTGGCAAGCTGTTGGAAGACTTTTAATAGAAGGACTAGGGCCTTGATGTGAGTGCAAAGCCAGTTGTTAGATTTGTGAACCCTTGGATTCATTCTGAAGCTTTTCTTCTTTGTCTTCCTTTGTACACACACACACAATCTCACTCACCATGTCTCTGCCCCAGTCCCTTAGGGTACTACGTCAACCCCATGACATTGATAACTGCTATTAAATTCTCAGTGTTGCTAATTAGGTACACAACACCAGAAAGCAGTTAACACTTTTAGTGTCTGTTGCAAGTTGGATCCCGAGGGGTGTTTTCTCTTCAAAAGCCTTTCTCCTGAGGGGCCAGGAAAACTAGAAAGGGCCAGCTGAGATTGGCTAAATTAACAAGATGTTGTTTGTGAAGCTTTCATTACTTTGGAATAACAGATCTTGTTTCCAGATCAAAGGTTTGACTCTGAGAGTTAGAGCAGAGATTTTCCTCTAAAACAAAAATACAAGTATAATACTATTTTTCTTTTAACCCTCCAAACGGTTTGTATTAAACATTTTGCCCAGCAAAATAACACTGAAGTAGCTGTTGAGTGTTGCTGCTTTTGGCTCTGCAAAACCAAAAAGAAAAAAATGAAAAAGAAACCCCAACAAACCCACCACTGCATATTATTCTGTGCTATTTTCATAGCCCACCTGCTAGAGTAACTAATTAACAGTCATTCTCATTAATTACATTGATCGGGATCATAAAATAATTGTAAAATTGCAGAACATGATCAGCAGGAGTAAAATGGCTTTGCTTTAATCCCATAACGACATATTTTTTGTGATTAATCAAAATAGATGTATGCAGTCATTATTTTATATTTTCCCACTTTTCCTTTCATAGAAATGCAAGTCTGGGCAATTACGCTAAGTTGATGGAAATAGAATGAGTATTTCATCTGGTGGCTAATTAAGCAAAAAGATACAATGAGTTTCAGTGACAGGCAGGTGAGGGGGGTTTGTGGCTATCTGGAGATAATCATACCTCTTAGGAGATGGCAAAGAAAAAAAGTACAATTTGGGGATGTGTGTTATTTTTATGTGCGCATGTGTGTGTGTGTACATAAGATGTTTATGTCACCTTTCAGTATAAATATCTGCACACAATAAAACAGCAGGAATAAAGCAAGATAAAAGCATTAAATGCATAAATATGATTTTAAAACTACAGCAAGAAAAAATAATCAGTTTTAATTTTTAAATGCCTGGGAAAATAACAAAAGAAGGAAAAGAAGAAAGAAATTCCAGTGCTACCCCAGGCAAGCTTTCCGGGGGAGAATTTGCCAGAAATGAAATATTATCACGGAGACATTCCTATCCTTGGTCACTGCCTGCTGCAATTCCAGCAGTGGGATAGGCTGGCCACTTGGGAATCTCCCAAGAAGGGGACACCAATTAGTATAAGATTTGCATATGCTTGTTGATGTGCCTAGATGCAAATTTAGAAATGATTATTTCTCCAAAGAAATATGGTACCCATCATCATGTCATGGAGGACTGTCCCCAGTGTGCCTTGCTTGGCCCTACTATCCAGATGTTGATGATGATCAGGAGCTTTGAGTCCTAGCCTTTCCTTCTGTCCTGTCTTTCTTTTCAAACTAGGCTCAGACTGGGAAGGTCTTGAGAGAGGATGCATTCAGAGAGAGGGTAGTTTTCTCAAAGCCCTTCAAGCAGAGGAGAGGAAACACAGCCACCTACTGATCAGGTGTGGCTTTCGATCAAGTCTTGTGCCTGCACGTGTCCCCCTCCCGCCGGCACCAGGGCTTGTAAAGGGCCCATCGTCCATCCCTGCTGTGGTGGCCTGTCTTCGGGGAGTTCAGCCTTCCCCAGTCTGAAATCCATTTCCCATCAGCCCTGGCTGCTCCTGTTGGCAAAGCTGGGAGTACGAAGGCTGAGTTCAGTAGCCCTTAGATCACTCCCTTTTTGCTTAGAGGAAACACTTTCCATTTTAGAGAGAGATAAACAGGCTGTCTTTGATCACACAAAAAAACCCAAATTATGGGCTTTAGCTGCTACAAATGTGGCCATGCATTTCACATTCCTACCATCGCTGGGTTAAAGCCAGGCGCTTTGAAACATAAATAGAGTTTTCACTGACGTTAAGCAACGGATTTTTTTTTTAAATGTGGTTAGCCTTGGCCGGCTGCTTGCTGAAAACAAAACTAGCCCAGTAGTTAAAGAGATTTGCATGACGTGTGAATTCTGTTGTTTCCTGAGACCTGAGAATCTTATCTGGGGTGCACAGCTGCTGTCGTGCCTGCAGTATTTACTGAAGACCTATCCAGGTGGCAACCTCTCCCGAGAATCCTTTAGTTAAAATACAGAAAAGGAAGGGGAATAGCACAAGATGCCCACATGGGTGTGGCATTTTCAGGTAGTTGGTTGCATCAAGTGTGCTGAACCGGCTCGTTTCTGGCATGCCAGTTTGAACCAGTGGGGACCAGCAGAAGGCTTGTGTGTCTGGAGTGGAAGCGGCATGTCTCCCCAAATCAGCACAAGTGGACCTCCTCCGCCCCTAATAGCCTCTCTCTGAAAGTAACTGCCTTCAATGTTAATGTAAAGCAGTTCCAAAACTATGTACCCATCACAACATCAGGGATTCTGAGGATTTGGACCAGGAACGGAAAAGACTCCCCTATATCAGGTCAGATAACTTGTTCATCCAGCTCAGTAGCACCAGTGTTTGTTGGCCGAAAAGGGCACCCACTGAGGCATCACTGTCGTCCCTCTAGCACAACCACTGTTCCTCTTAACAGTGCATAGTTAAAATATGGATCCTCCTTACACAAGGTGCTGTGATGGCCCCTGGCTTGGATGGCTTTATAGGGGGATTGGGCAAATCCATGGAGGATAAGGTTACACATGGCTTAACCTAATCAAGGTTTGTTGATGGCTGTGTGGCACCCCAGGATCTGGTGGAGGAGGCCTTTATCCTACCAGGAGGGTACTGTTAGACTCATGTCCTACTTGTGGGCTGCTTGGCTAATGAATGCACAGAGTGCTAGACGAAATGGGCTTGGGTGACCAAGCATGGCTTTTTATGTTCCTATGCTCCTTAATGTCTACTGCTGTTCACCTGTTCCCTCCCAGCTAGGGATGTATAAATTAGCAAAACTCAAGCTTCTAGGAGTCCTCCAGATTTCATTGTCAAGCATCTTCCATCTTGAGCCTATGTCAGATTGTGAGCTGGTTCATTCTCATTCTCTCTCTCTCTCTCCTCTTTCTGTGAAAATCCATGCATATTTTCATGCATATTTTTCCAATCATATGTATGAATTGTGTGCATCTTTGAAATGTAAACATTCTTCTCCTGTTGATAAAAGCATATTTGTGCTTACTTTTCAAAACTCTTCCTTTTAATGTTGGTTTCCCTATGTATGCACACTATTGAACGCATCTTTGGAGATGGGGGGCCATGAATCGCCTTGGAAGCTCCGAAAAGTAGGAGTCTCACATTTGTGTCTGAGCTCATTCCAGAAGGTGTAAACTGGGTAAATCCTGATCAAAAGCAAATGGAAGCAAATGTCTCATAACTCCCTCCTCCTAATATACCGAGCACCGAAAAGAACAAGGACATGGAGTGGCAGCTGTCATTCAATTTGTCCTTACCTCCCTATGTTGCTGCCACGTGTGTCCAGAGTGAGAGACAGATGGATGTGCCAGGGTAGCAGTGGATAGGAAGTTTGGGCCAACTGCGAGAGGAGTCCATGGCAGGCATTTTGTCCAAGGGTTCGGCAAAGCCTGGAGGCACCCTGGGTTTGTCTGTTCAGGTTGGCAGTGGCCCTCCTGGTTCTCAGTGATACGTCCTTCCCATCACCTGTCCCCTGATCCTTATTTTAACTGAAGAGGCCAGTCTGGCCTGGCTTAAGGAAGCTTCCTGTGCTCCCAGGTTAATTGCTCTCTATCATGGAACGCAGAACCAGTGAGCTCTTACACACCATTTGTAGCAGCTTCACAAAGCTGCAATCCCCAAGGTTGCTTTCAGGAAACCACAACCCTTAAAACTGCTTGAAATCTGTAGTATAAATGTGTACTCACAGAGAGAGCAGTGTCAGTTATTAGCTAAATTACCTAAAGTGGTAGAGCTGAGAAGGCAAAGGGGACTCTAAAAGCAAAAGCAGAAGGCAGGCATTGAAACTTAGATAAATTCGAAACTGTACTGCAGAACTCCTGCTTAAGAGGATTTGGCATCTATACTGTCATCCTTTCTTTCTAGCATTTAAAGATGAGCCATTAATTAAAACAGCCAGAGTCTTAATTATAATAATCCTTTGCTATCATCTTAATGCAGTGGTTGTTTGCACATAGTGCCCTTCAGTGTCTTGGAAGGGGGCCACTAGTGAAAAAAATATCTGAAGAACAAATTAAGTTACCAAAACAAAATGGGACTGTGGTGAAGGTTGGCACGTCTTCCGTGGGCAATGCCAGGAGGTGTGAGGAACGAGGGCACTTGCACATTTGGGGCCCTGGATTGTCCCCTCTGGAAATAGTATGGCCGACTGAAGTCCTGTAAACACTTTGTGTTCCCATTCTGTTCAATGGACCGTTCTTGCACGTAGAACGGATGTGATTGCACTATTGTGACACGTTATCACCCATGGGTGTGATTGTTGAGGTGCTGAAGGTGGCATCTTCCTTGCGAGCTTTCTACCAGCAGAAGTTAGAAGGCACTTGGAGATGGTTGGTCATGCCAGTTTTGGGATGCCCTTTAGCACTGTGCACTGGTGACCCCTCATATCCTTCCAGGCAAGAGTGGGGAGAAGGTAGATCTTTAGATATTTGGGACCAACTCCCAGAGGCTCTGCCAGCGTGGCCCCTGTGCAGGAATGGAGGAATGATGACCCAACACATCTGCAGATCTGTTTAACGTCCAGCCCTGGTTCCTTCCCGTCTTGACTTCTGTAACGCGCTCTACATGGGGCTACCCTTGAAGACGGTCCGGATACTTCAACTGGTTCAAAATAGAGCTGCCAGGCTGCTGACGGGGACTGGACGTTATGTTCACATGACTCCAGTTCTTCGTCAGCTTCACTGGCTCCCCATTGAAGTCCGGGCCCAATTCAAGGTGTTGGTGATGACCTATAAAGCCCTAAATGGCTTGGGTCCTGGTTACCTGAAGGAGCGCTTACGTCCATATATGCCCAGTCGCCCCCTGAGATCAGTGGGAGAGGCCCTCCTCCGGGAGCCCTCAGTGAAGGAAATTAGGAGGGTGGTTACTCGGAGGAGGGCTTTCTCAGCAGTGGCGCCTAAGTTATGGAATGCGCTCCCCAGAGAGGTCCGCCTGGCGCCGTCGTTATTTGTTTTTTGGCGCCAGGCGAAGACCTTTTTATTTAAGCAGCATTTTAAATGTTAATATCATTGAATTTTATTTGGCCAGGGCGGCTTATTTTATTCCAATGTATATATTTTAATTATTGTTTTAATTTATTGTGTATTTTATTATGTTGTGAGCCGCCCCGAGGCTACGGCAAGGGGCGGCATAGAAATGTTTTAATAAATAAATAAATAAATAATTAAGCAACTTTATGTGCCTGTGCCTTTACCAGGGTGTAAATCCATGCAGGTCAGGCAGGATCACACTCAATCTTCTAAAATCTCTATTGCTTATTCATTTTTTCTTTACCTGCTTTATCCTTTATCCTTCATTGTCCTATTGCTGAGTATTTGGTGCTCATTGAAACTTTTGCAGTGCTGTTGCTTATGAATTTTGCTTGTGCTTGTGACTGACAATTGAAAGGAAGGTTGTGTGTGTGTGTGTGTGTGTAAAGGTTGACTGTAGGATTGATGATGGCAGACCCATGAAATCCAAAGCAACCACCTAGTAGCTGACACTGATTTCATTATTCACGAGTGGACAGAGAAGGTGTGACACACTGAACTGATCACAGCGCCCCGGCTCATGAACATTGGTGTGAAGTACACAGGTGTTAAAAGTTGTAGGTCAAACAAACTATGGATAACGGAAGACTCCAATTCCAATTTTGCAATTGGGAGCATAAACAATGTAAAGACTTTGTTTTTTACCTATATTCATTCCCTTTGTACAACAAGTTCCTATAATTTTAGCATCAGTGCATCTAAATGGATGCTTGGATTTTACTTTTTCCCCACTTCATTTTGGGGTCTGATTATGATAAAATCTAATCCTGATAGTGGCAGTGCAGCATAAAATGATTCCACAGAATAGTATAATTGTTGTTGTTGTTATTTTGTGGATCAGAAAATGTACCCAGGTATTTTGATCTTGCAGGAGAAGCAATAGGTTTTAATCACTGTTTTGTGCTGTCTTAGTAACAATGAGTCTTTGTTGAGCTGTCCTGCACCGAAGCTCTATTTAATAGCTAATTATTGGCCCATATATGAAGAAGAGAGCCTGGCCAGACAGATGGAAGGAGTTGTTTTAAGAAGGGCTCACAGGGGTAAAAAGACATTGCTGCTACTTGTCTGGCCTAAATCCACTAATCTGATGTTATTATTAGCAATAAGGAGCAGCGGCTAGGATAAAATCTCATTCTTTGTAAATGTCATTTAAATAGGACTCCAATGTTTTTTTTTCTGCAGTCAAGTTGACAGGCTTTAGTCAAATAGTTGAACACTTTATTTGTAAATGTAGAATGGGTAAGAAAAGAAACACTTTAGTTCAGCAAGTTCTTAAGATGTCAGCTTACTGGTATTGATTAATCATTCAGCCAGTGGCAGCTGCTGCTTTATTAAAAGTGCAGCCTTTCCATATGGAAGGACGGTATCTGATGCAGGAAAAGTTTGCCAGTGATTCACCTTTCCTTGCAGGATAGCATAAAAAGCAACTGGATAAATATTCCCGGTATTTTTACTTCTAAACCAACATGCACTTGAACCATAGCATCCATTTCTATTCATTTCAGGGATGAAGGAATACACATTGGACCCACATGCTGTTAAGATGGGTTGCACTTACAACACAAATACCTAAATGCCATTGTAGGGAGTGGCAGAGAGGGCCACAGAGACAAGGAAGTGACCCTGTCTCCCTTGTATGATCAGCCCCAAAGCTACCTGTATGAAACCCTGCCTAGACCAGCCTTCCCCACTCTGATGCACCCTGGAAGTTTTGGACTTCAGTTCTTATCATGCCCAGCCAGCATGGCCAGTTGTCAGAGATCCTTGTCATGGTAGCCCAAAAGTTCTAGAGGACACTGGATTGGAGAAGGCTGGCCCAGCAGTTAAATATTAGCACATTGCACTGTCCTGGAGAGGAACATAAAAGGGCTTCTGGCTTGATTCTGGCTTTGGCTGAGTAAAAGCTGTCAGGTGTATTTCAGCCTGACCCATGGCACTGACTTCTGGCTCTCTCCTTGGCTCCCGTCCCTGCTTGTTCTCTGGCTCCAGCTTCCTAGCTAACCTTTTGGCTCTGGATTCCTACTTCCTGCCACATCCTGGAAAGTAGCATGTACCCCAGGGGACTGTTGCTAGCTGTGTGTGTGCGTGTGATTTCCAAAGAGGGCATTAAAGGTGATATTGCCCATTGGCTGTCTGCATATGTGCAGACTAAACTACAACTCACAGCCTTTGCAGTGTTACCCTTGTTCCTATGTGGATTGGACTAGAGTGTTCATGTGATATTCAAGAATGACACAAAAACGGAGCATACAATCCATGTTAATGTTAAACACTTCTAGGGCCCAGTCATTTCTATGGGAGGTCTGCCTATTAAGCCATCCTGAGATATTTATATAATAGGATGGCATATAAAAGCTTTTAATAAATAAAATAAATAAAATTATATACAGGTTAGGGCTGAAAATTAGAGCTGAAAATTAGAGTATGTTAATAGCAGCTTCATGCAATATTTTTCTACATGGATATTCCCTTCAGTGCAAGGCACAGGTTTGGTTCATGCATCAAATGAAAATGTGGTTCAGCCATCACAGACAGAACCCTGTTGGATAAAACATTAATGTATTTCAGCCCTGGTAAACATTTATCAACTGTGTTGAGCCAGAACATGGTTGTAGAGTTTTCTTTTAGCTGGCTAAACTGAGGATATTACTGAAATTCAGTCTTTGACATACAGTGAGAAATCAGATCCAAAGGGCTTTAGGGAATCGCTGTGAAGCAAGAGTTCTTGTTGCCCTGCGTGTTTGGCGAGAAAGAGGATGGTAGATTCTGGGCTCAGTATTAAATCAGTTGCGTGCTGTGCTGAAATTGTGGTTTGTTGCAGACCTGCCTCTTCCCCAGCATTGATGAAACTCGCAACTGTGTAAGTGAAGGCTGAAATTGGACTGTAGCATTGGTGAGATCTTGGTCCTGGCATCTCCCGAGAAGCTGAACAATCAGAATTGTTGACTCAATTCTGTCAAACCGTTTAAGGTAAAATGTGATCTGCAGCACTTGAAAACTCTTGTAAATTGTTGTCAAGTGGTTTCACTCCATGCTAAATATTTACTTGGTAAAGAAGCCTGCTAGCAAGTTGCCAAATGGAGAATTAGAATCTCTGCCTGCTGCTTGTTTGTTGCATGCTGTAGTGTGATGCTGTGTGTCTTGGCTTTCCGTGGCAGGAGCAAAGTACAGCTCAGCACTTCCAAGGAACTAAGTTCTTAGATCAGAGCAGCGACAAACCCTTTAAATCCTAAGAACCCAGAAGGACAGTTCAAACCAACCCAGCTCCCCCACCCCCGCATGATGGTGATGATGGCGATTTGGTCTGCTGGCAACATAGTAGGAAACAACACACATATATGTCATAGCAAACATGGAAGGCACACATGCTCAAGTTCTCTCCAGTCTCTTTAAAATATGAATGCACAGCAATTAGGAAAGGACTGCAGCTTCTCTTGGATGCCTAAAAAAGGACCAGGCATCTCTTAATTTTCATGCTCCCACATCTGTTGTGATGCACGTGTGTTGCGATTCTAGGTGCAAGCTCTGTTCTTTGAAAGTAGCATTATGGAGGCATATGGCTGTCCTTGGGCTTGGAGGTATACAAAGCAGCCATTTAAATGTTTGGAAATGAATGATATTAATTGGCTGAGTTTTGATGCTTCTCCCCCCCCCCCCCCAACAAATCGCTGGCACTGCTGTAGCAATTTGTTGGGGAGGGGGACATTAAGGTTGTAATACCATATGTACTTACCAGGCATAGATCTGTGCTGTGGGGTGGGAAAGGTGGGGGACTGCCAACCAGTGGACTTACACTGGCCAGTGATGGATCCCACAGAGCCCACCCCCTGCCCTCCAGAGCAAAGTTGCTCAGCCCCCAGCTTCTCACATGCCTGGTTTCTCTTGCATTGGTTCTCACTCCATTTGTAGCTCACCTGGAGAAGTGCTCAGTGCATGAAGGAGCAGCCTCACCTGGCTGGGGCTTGCATGGGGTTGAGTCCCTTTCTCCGTGCAAGCATGGAGCTCCCTTCCCTTCCCTGCATGGGATGCAGTCCCATGCATGGCACGGCGGGCCAGGCTGGAAGTGGTCTGTTCTTCTCTTGAAGGCTGGGCATGTTCGTGCATGAGGAGTTTGGCTGCTGGGTGATGAGAGGACAATGCAGTGGGCATCTTCAGACTGTAGTCTTCTATAGTTATAAACCGACGGGGTTGTCCTCTTTCCTGAAAACCATTGGCAAGCTTTGGATTGAAGGTAGGATAGAAGCCAACGCTGGTTCGGTTTTGGTTCATTCCCTTCCCTTCTCTGAGTGACCCACTAGAAAAGAGTACTCTGTCCCTTTGTAGGCTTAGAGGTGGAAGCAGCAATCAAGTTGTCCACCATTCTAATAATCCACAGAGCCTTGTGGGAAATTTACAATAGAAGTAGTGCATAAAGCTGCCTCCTGCTTCAACTTGATAAGCACAAGCACAGGTGGGGGGAGATTGCTGAGGGTCTGAGCACAGTTCCCACAGTGCTGGGAGCCGATGCCAACCCTATCTTGTCTACTGACAAGATAACAAGATGATCCACTGAGTCTCTCCCTCTCCCCATCCATCTTTGTCTCTCCTTGACCCAGTTTGGATGATTGCAGATTTGTTGGGTACCGTGGGGGCAAGCTAGCATAATTACTCTCTGCAGCATGGCTTCCTGTCTCATGCAGACACAGCTAGGGTGGCTTATTGCCATAGCTACAAGCCACCCAGAGCCCATGGGTTGTTGTAGGGTTCTGAAATGGCTTGTGAACCATGGCAATGTGGAGGCGTTGACACGATCCGGGAAAGCAAGTGACTGGAATGCACGGTGGGGAAATCAGCCCCGTGGCTGATTTCCCGCACTGTGATCATGCACACAGTCCAGAATCTTTTTGTTTTTCCTCCATCAAACTCAAGTTAATTCAAGGGACTGAATTTTCTCTCAGGGCAGGATGGATGATGAGATGTGCTTTGATATTGCCTGCAAATGGTGGTCGGAGAAGAGATGATCCATATTTTCTCCTCCCCCTTCATTCGCATAATTTCACAGCCTGAACCTGGCAGAAGTGTCCGAGTGAGCTCTCAATGGCCGGATCTGGGGAGAAAGACAATTTTTTGAAGACGCTCTTTGTGTGGTGTGCATGCGTGTGTGAATGTCTGCATGGGCACATAAGGAAAGAAGAAATGAGAAAAAGCCAGAAAGGCAAGGCATCCTGGTGCTAGGCGACCTGATGGAGCATCACTGAATTTTAATTTACAGGTGCTTCAGGCTCCTACCTGACTTGCCATGGGCAAAGCAGTCCCACAAACCATCACGGTGCACACAGAACTGTCAGTAACAAAAGATTGCTTGGGGATTATCTGAACCCTATTCACTTCATGATGCTTTGCCTGTCTCTTGAAAGGAAAGAAAATTTCCCATCTCCCCTGCTTCCCCACTCCCCCCCATCTTTCTCCATGGGGGGGTTGGGCAGCGATCTGCTAATATCTCTGAAGCTGAAGTGATGAGTCTGATGAATAGAAATGGGATGCTGTCCATGTGTACGTTTTCTTCTTCATAAGCTGGCCCCATAGGCCTTGTTTGGCAGGCAGAATGCCTAGAAGTCCAGCTTCTGCTAGTCTAAACTCACAAGCTCACCAATCCAAACAGACGAAATGGTCCTTCGAAAGCAAAAAAAAGCAGCACTTTCTGGGTTTCACAGAATCAACATTCCCAAATAGTTAGGCATCTCCTCCTCATATTTTTGTTGGAGATTTTCTGTTTTCATGGAGAAGGGTAAATTAAAGGTTGTTTCATTTTCTTGGATAAACACATCTAAACAGAAATAGGGAAAAGAGAGCTGAATGCTTTCTGTTCAGCATTTTCAGTTAATATAGAAGCATTCTTTGTTATTGTTTACGTTTCCTTGAGTCTATTTTGAGCAAGATGCCTAAGAAATATGGATAGCCTTGTTTTAGTAATCCATGCTCTGGTAATCTATAATGTAGATTATGGAAATGCACTCTATATGGGGCCACCCTTCAAGATGCTTTAGAAGCTGCAGTTTGCAGCCAGTCTAGTAAGTTGCACCCGAAGGTCTGAACACATAGCAGTTGCCACTGGTTACCTGCATCCCTCCAAGCCCAAGGTTCAGAGGATAGCAGCAAGGAGAAGGGCCTTCTCAGGGGTGGCCCCCAACAGCAGAATGATCACAGTGCTAAGGTCCACCTGTCATCCTTTCAGTAGCAAGTTAAGACAGCCCTGTGGGCTGAGGCATTTCAGGATATCAAAGATTACCTAATGACTTGAGAAGGTATCTATGCCTTGTGTTCTTAACAGATCTATTCTGTACAAAATGGTGTCCAGCAGCTGAATTGTTTTAAACCCTTTAAACCTTTTTAAAATTCTATATTCTGGCAAAAGCATATGGTGTTTTTATTGTAACCTAGTTCTGTAAAGGAATTCTTGTAAAGGCCCCAGAGAACTTTGGCTGTTAGATGGCATAGAAGAGAGAAGGGGAGAAGAACGCGGGCATCATGTCTGGGTTCCTTCTCATGGAAGCAAGAATCTGACATAAACAGTTCACACCAGTGATTCCTCTACTGCATACTGTTTACTCCAGGGGTGCCCAAAAAGTTATTTAGGATCTCCTGGTAGGTCTCTGGATGATCTTCAGCAGAATGGCAATGGTTTAAGATGCCCAACTCTTTAATGATCTCAGCAGCCAAGTGATTTTAGCATCTAAACTTCAAAGGAAGGGATGAATAGGCACTTACTATACCCCCCTCCTTCTTTTCTTCTTTACAGCTCTATACTACCCAATAGTCAAAGCTCTCTGGGCAGTTCAAACAATTAAAACCATAAAATGCAGCCTAAAATAGATCATAAAGGTATAGAAGTTAAAAGTGCAGTACAAAACAGAAATAAAATCCAAATTAAAACCTAGAAGGGATGCAAAGGTTCGAAATACAATGGAGGATTTAGAACAATAGAAATGGAAATTCTAAAATTCCTGGGGAAATAAGGGCTTCACCTGGCACTGGGAAGCCCATAGTGCATGTACCAGGTCAGCCTCTCTGGGAAGCTCATTCCACAATGGTGGGCTGCCCCCAAAGGGGCTCTTGTGTACAGCCATCTGCTTCATTGCTACCAGTAGGAGCTCCCAGAGAAGGACCTCTGAGGACAGTCTCAAGGTCTGGGCAGGTTTACATCAGGGGAGACAGTCCTTCAGGTCAACTGGTCCCAAGCTAGTTGGTGTGAAAGGACTGTGCATTCGAGGTTTGTTTATTTATTTAAAGTTTTTATATGCCGCCCAATATTAAAAGTCTCTGGACAGCTTACAAAAAACAGCCACAGGCTAGTATGAAGTCAACCAACTGTGCTTTACACAGACCACCAGTGGCTCTCTGACCTCTCAGAGAGGGGAGCCTTCCCAACCCCATATTACTTGGTTTAAAGAGGCAGGGGAAGTGCTGGGGTGGCCATGTGCACTCCTGAATAGAGGACTGTCCTGCATTTGAAGGGCTGCCAGAAGACAGGGCTATGTTTTGCAGGTATCCTATGCAAGGAGAGCTCTCCATTCCATGTCCCATTTAAGGATAAAGACTCACCCGGAGGAAGAGCTGGGCCTTGATGGCATCCACCGCCAGCACATGACCTGAGCAAGGCACAAATGTCACAGTCTTCCATGCTACAGTGAAATGTAATTTTTTTAATCGTAGTTGTTTTTCTAACTGTGTATCTTTATGTACCAGCTAGCATAGGCATGTGTACTCCTTATGTGTCGGAGTGGAATTCTACGGTTACTTTCATTCACTGTCAGGGCTGATGATCTAACAGTGGACAAATGGACATGGGCCACCTAGAAGAGACATTTATATTAATTAATAAACCAAGCAAAGCTTTGCATTTCACTTTCTGACAGCGGGAAACTGAGTCCTACTTTTAAGCAGAGATGCTTGAGGAAACAATTCTTTGCAAACCTTCATATGAATGGACCTGATTTGGCCTTAATATTCATATCAAAACATAATTACCTGCCATACTTTGTATGTTCTAGAAAAAAATCTCTGAACACATATTAACATATGTTCATAGAGAGAGCATATGCTTAGAAATGTGTACTTTGAGCAGAGAAAAGGTTTCTAATTTTACCTGTGAATGTGGATTTTTTTCAATGCAGGTTAATGTGGGAATGCAATTTACTGGAAATTAAGTGATTCATGTATTCCTACTTTTCCAACAAAAAAGTAGCTTGATAGCAGAAAACACTCCCTTGATTTTCTGTTTGCGAGCAAGAGTGAGCCCTGGACCACCTTTTTGAGCAAGAAGGGAAGTATTTAAGGTTATTTTGATAGCTGAAAGTTTACAACATTTGCTAAAACAAGCATCTGGAAGGCCTGTGATTTGGAAGTCCCAGGAAAAACGAATTAAAAGAAACCAAAAGGAAGCGAGTGGGGAGGAAGGAGGGAGGGAGATGACTTATGCTGAGCAGAAATGAAACATTTAGATTTTGCCTATCTCTTTTTTTTCTACTTGTGCCTTTAGGGGGCTGTAGTAGGAATGGAATACTTAATATATTGAAAAGGAGCAATATATATTCCACTCGTGACTCAGTCCTCCTGGCGTCTCAGTTTCTGAATCATCATGTCTTCCCTCACTGGAGAGATAAATGTGGCATTCTTTTCAACCCATTTAAGACCATTATTTCTTGGTACATAAAACGGGCCAATTAAGATACCCTTTTGTGTATTTGTACATTTTACGTACGGAAGGAGAGTTAAAAATATCTACTGCTGAAGACGTGTCGGAATGTTCCCTGAATACTGAATGTGCTATATTTGCCTCCCAATCTTCTCCCAAGCAGGGGAAATGTTCCCATATACCAATAGTGGTTTTGTTGTTGTTTATTCCGTGCCTGATTTATAAGATTCCTGGAGGTGCCAGCACATTTGCCAATCCACAATTTATTTCCCATGGAAGGAGAGAAAAGAATAGCGATAAACAAAGAACCTTGTTGGCTATGTTCATAATGCCACTTGAAGCAGAGCCCTTTGTATATATTGGGTGGCAGATCGTATGGCCTTCAGGGCTTGCCAAGACTAGGTTCTGTCTTGAGGGCAAGGGCAAATGGGAGCCTGTGAGAAGGGCTGATGTGGAGGGTAGGCATGATCAGGTACCTGCAAGAGCTCATGTTCCAGTGGGTCCCACTGCCCCTCCTCTCCGCCATTGCAGCCTACTTGCTTGCTGGCCTTCTGCTCTCCACCAGGAAGCTGTGGTGCTCAGATAGAGAAGCAGTACATGCCATGGCCCAGTTGCTTGCTGCCTCTCATCAGCAAGCAAGCCAGGGGTAGCAATGAGGAGGAGGAGGAGGAGAGCAGCATGAAGAGGTTCCTTGAGGGAGGGAGCCTTGCCTACAGGTCCTCTAGAACCTGGAGCCAGCACTGACCAGTTGCCCAGACCTGAGAAACAGAAGCTGGGATGAGGTGGGTTATGGCAAGGCAAGGCCATAAGCTGCAGAGATGGCATGGTGCGTGAGGCAGGCAAGCTTAGGGATTGCTGGGCCAGCAAGAAGCAGGAGTCGGGCAGCTTCCCGTGACAGCCCATTGTGCAGACTGGGGAAGATCTTCAGGCACCAGAGGCGGGTGGACAGACAGCCCCCCAGGTTTGAAGCTCCAGTTATGGCCTTGGAGTGCTTTTCCAAGGTTGGAGATAGGGCTCCAGATTGTCCTATGCCTGCAGTCCAACTCTCATTACAGCCTTTAAAGGTCTGTGCCCTTAAACTCTTGCAATCTCCTGCTAGATTGCAGACTGCCTTCTGAGCACCCCTAACCTAATGTGAATGTGGCTTTTCCTTTGTTGAATATGACTGAGGGTGCATATTATAAATAACCAAGTACATCCTATTTTATTTACTGAATTTATTTACCTATTTGCAAATGCCTGTACTGCCTTTTGCCCAGAGGTTTCAGAGCATTTACAATAAAATAACTCAGACAACAATAAAACAATTTAAAACGATCCATGTAACACAAAGCAAAGATACTGTAACAAAATACAAAATTGCCACCCAACCATTGTGAGAACAAGTAGTAACTGAAAACAGATTGAAATCTATTGTTCTGCTACCATATTTGGAGTATGGTGACATTTCTTGAGCTTTGGGTGGTGACTTTCTTCCATCCACCATTGCATAAGACTCCAGGAAGTGTATAGTTTCAAACAAGAGCAGGTAGCTTGGCACCCTCTGGATGCTTCAGACTACAACTCCCATCAGACTCAGCCAACATGGCAGCCAGTCAACAAGTTTTAGTACAAAAAATCTGGATGGCGCCATTTTGCCTGATCTAAATAATGTTAACTAAAAATCTGATACAGTCCTATAAAATTAACATCCATCATTCATAACTGAAGACAGCAATAAAGTCCAGTTACTACTTCACCCACAGAGATAGACTGAGAGTTTATATGAATTAAAATGTCACAGGAAAAAAGATAGACCTTGATATGGGGAACCAAAATCTTTTCACTTACAGTTGTTGAACTGTAGGTGGTGGTTGAAAGATGGAGTGTTGCATTGCCTAAAGCCAGCTTAACTAGCCATGGAATGCCCATAAAGAGAATCCATGTCATGTTGTGAACTGTGGGTTGTTCACCCTGGTGTGTTCTGTGGGTTCAGACAACACAGCTGTCACATTTCAATGGACAGTTCAACATTAATTCAGTTAATGGTTCAACAGCTGAAGAGCAGCACAGGTTCAAGCTATATGCAACCCCCGAGCATGAATCTCTGTGTTTTCTGAACCTAGTCAGTATGTGTCAGGATGCTTCTATAGGGGGGTAACCTATCTTGTTTTACAAAGGAGAATCCTCCACTTGAATCACTGTCCGAGGATAGTCTTTTACTTGAAATGAGCTGTGCAGTCCAAGTGGTTTAGAAGTGAAGAACCACATGAAGGAAGAACAAGTGTTGTGCAATGGTTGGAATTCTGGTTTTTATTTGGCTGTCAATCTCAATGGGTAATTTTGGAGCAGACACAAAGTCTCAGCCTAACCTACCCCATTGCCAGGATGCATGGTGAGGAAATTATTTAAGCCACTTTGGGTTCTTTGCCAGGGGAAAAAGGCAGAATATAAAAATAATAATTAGCTAAATAAAATGCAGGCATGCAAAATAATTAACTAAATAAAATGCAAGGTCTTGAAATTACCCATCCTGAGTTTATTCATGGACAGAAGATTGAGCTGGCACATCGGTCATTTGTTCAGTCTTCCTCATGAGGGTTAGATTCTTAGTATCTTATTATCACATTGCATTTATATCCCACCTTCTTTCTCTTGTGTGACTTCCATAGCTCCATGTTATCCTCAACAGCCCTGTGAGTTAGGTTGGACAGAGAGGGAGTGGCTGGCCCCCAAGTCACCCAGAGGGCTTCATGGCCAAGCGGGGACTAGAACCTCGATCTCCTGGGTCCCCAGTCCAGTGCTGTAACTACACACGCGTGGCTCGCTCAATGCACTTAAAATATAGTTATTATTTCTAAATGTGCACTCCTGCATCTACATTAACATGTGAAAATGGTGTGCAAATGGCTTTTCTCGTTTGCCTTCTGTTTTGGTGACATGTTTGCTCTTTTCTCACCCACGTGGAAGTGGGCCAGAACAATGGAGTGGTGATTGGGTGTGCAGGCTTTTGACTGTGACGGAAGGGGGTGTATTCTTGGAAGCCTTTTCTAGTACAACTTGCTTGCTTTCAATACATCACTGTGCAGTCCTTTTCAAATCACAAACATCATATCCCTGGGGTGGGCTGGGTAGATATCACTCAGTAGTAATGTCTCATCAATATATCTTCAAAGACGCAGCACTGTGATGCTTTCACTTCATTCATAGGAATACAGCAATTTTTTGCCCATGTTCCTTCTCAAGTCATTATGCATCTTTGTTTTGACTGAGTTCTTCAATCTTTTTGACAATTGAAAGCAGGAGAAAGAAGCTGTTTCATTTGTGCTTTATTTATTTATTTATTTATTAAGAAGTCATGCGCTTGCTATTGATGTTGAAAGATGAAGGGTGGTGGTAGAGAATGACATTCACATCAGCAATTTTAGCAGTTTCTCACACTGATAGAAGCCATTGTTGGCTTAAGTGTTCCTGGCTATAAAATGCCAATTGTCTATGCCTTGAAGAGAAAATCAGCATGTGCACACAAAATGTCAGTCGCTAAAACACAATAACATGTAGTTGCTACTCGAGATTCACTATCAAGAGAGATAAGGGATGTTCCACTGAATTATGATATGGAGCTTTAAAGTCTTGTTTTGTATTAGAAGGTATTACGTGACATTCTGTGGTGATAAAACCGTGTGCAGCATAATACCCATTTTCTATGGAAATGGAACACGGAATGAGCCGTGCTTTGTAGTTAGTGATATTTCCCGAGCTGCACCGAGATACTTAGTGGCCAGTATAAAGATATAAGCAAAATGCTTCTTGATACAATGGGGGCGTTAACACACAGCAGGCAGCTCTGCAGAGGTACTGTGGTTTTTACACAAACTACCTGACACACAATCAAGTGATTTCTGCTTTATCATGGTTTCCATCCTCCCCACACAGCCTCCCAGCGTCAGCATGTATCCCTGTGTCTGAAATTCAGTCCCAAAGTGCATTGCACCCTGCCTCTTCCTCCTTGGGCCACGCATAGAGGCTGGATGGCTGGAGGGGCTGATGCGGTGGCTGCTCTTTCCAGAAGACTCTGTGGTGCTTGCATACCAAGACTGTGGCAACCATGGCAACAATATGAAAAGCCATGGTGGCATGGAGAAACCATCAAGCAAACTGTTGTTTCTTATTGCAGTTTCTAAAGACCAAACTATTGTATTTCAATGTATTTTATCATGTTGTAAGCCGCCCCGAGGTTTCGGCAAGGGGCGGCATAGAAATGTTATCATCATCATCATCATCATCATCATCATCATCTTGGTAAAATATCACAACAATGCAACAGACCAACAAGAGTAAAAAAAAAACAAAAACAAAACACTATAACCTCTTGTGTTTCTGAGTTCAGTCAGTGTGTTGGGATACTTATGGAGGGATTATATATTGAAGGTGTGAATATAGATATAGATATAGATGATTAGATAAGATATAGATTAAATATAGAGGATTATAGATATAAATATAGATATATAGATGATTATATATAAATGATTAGATACAGATGATACAGATATAGGTATCCCACCATTCCTTGAAGGTACCCAAGGCTGTGCACATGCCTTCTTCCTTTTTATCTTCACAAGAACCTTGAAATGTACATTAGGTTGAGGTTGATAAATAGCAACTGTCCCAAAGCCATTGAACTGGGGTCCCTATCAATTCTAGTCTGGTATGATGACTTCTACAGTGCACTGCATCTTTCTGCAAACCAAAACATGTTGTTCCTTCCACCAGGCCTGTGTCAGTAGAAGTACATTTTGCTTCCACTCCAGCATAATCCTCAAATGTAGCACTTTGGAATAAAAAAGCATTGGAGTAAATGGCAGCGATCATTTCTATACAGGAGAAAGCACTTCAGAATTCTTTTGGGATAGGGATAAACTTGTCTCTAATGGTGCTGCCATCATTTGCTTTATCCCATAGAATTCTGTGAGAGCCATGGAGGATTGCCTGCATAGAACAGCATCCTGGGTTCTGTTTTTCGATGACCCCCTAGACTGAAAGCTGCACTTTTCATGCATTATTCCCAGCATGGGATTACTCACCAACAAGAAGAAGTGGGGCTTCCCTGCTTCATCCATCTCATGTGCTTTCCTGACCCCTGCGGTCTATGCATCTGTGGAGGGGAACATACATGTAGGCAGGTCAACACGCTATGCATGCTGTCTGGATACTCCGGTTATCAGGGATCCACTCCACGTGGAGAAACTAAGCATTTGAAGCCACCATGTACAGTTGCAGAATGTGAAATGCCCTGAGGTTGCATCCTAAGCATGCCCACTAAAGCGTTCTCCACAAGACAACACCTTGCACTGATGGACAGCAACAAATCATTTGAAAAGTGAGGAGAAAATATGGGAAACTGCTGGAGGTTCCGTCTGAAAGCAGTTGCATTTGGAAGTCTTACCTGGGGTGCACCAGAGAGGATTGGAAGCTCAAAAAGAGAGTTGGGAACTTGCTGTTTGCCCACCTGCCTGCCCTCTTCCCTCCCTCCCTTCCATGTTGTTAAGCCACCCGTTAACAACATGCTAAAGGCGAAGGGGTCCAGCTTTCTTTGAGTTCACAAAACACTAAAATATGCCCCATTTGCAATCCCAAATGTGAATAGGAGTGCATGTTCTTTCCAAAATTTGCAAATTTCCATGTTTACATTTTGGTTTAAGGAAAAAAAAGTTGGTAAACAATAAATGTTTATACTTTAGCCAAGTGAGGAAAAATACCCATGCTTGAAAAATATGCATTTTTCTTGTTCAACCTGTGCACTCTACCTAATCAAAGAACTGGAAGCAAGGAGAGGCTAAAATGAGGATGGGAATGAGTGGAAGTGAGCTTTGAAGTGGAGATAATTGAGTGAAGGGAAGTGAAGTTGGGAGAATTTTGGAGCACTTGATCATTCCTGGTTCCCCCATTCTGACCTTTGGCTCACTGGGGAGCATGTACTTCTGTCCAGGGTATTGTTCTCTGCTTTTTTTTTTAATAAATGAAGCACTGGCGTTCCCTCCCCACAGCTCCCTAATAAATATGGCATTCTTGTCACTTCAAGGGCAGAATCTGCTCTCTTGTCTATGCAAGATGAGGATTTCTGGTTCACAGAAATTAAGATGACAACCTACCTTCTCGGGTGGCAGACTGCTTTCCGTCTGCTCAGAGAAGCCCTTCTTGCTGGGGAAGGCATCTTTTGCATGCTTTCACCTGGTCCTGCTGGTTGCCAGCGGGGTTCTGCATGTGCTTGCTGGGTTATTGGTGATAATGAGCTCTGCTGACGTGTTTCATGTATCCATCGGGAGAGGCTATACAAAAGAAGAGAGAGCTCTAACCTGGTACCGCTGAAAGAAGAATACTGGAGCCAGCCACTGCCATTAGCTCTGAATTCTTTAGCCTTCCAGCATCAAACTGCATGAGTTTGAAGAACAGGGAATGAGAATGGAGGGTGGGTGGCTCATTTTTCTAAGCCTCTCCTTGCCTTACCTCACTTCCACACTGAGTTGTAAGTTGGATGCGCTTAGCCATCTGTGACAGATACGGACAGGTAGGGTGATCTTTGACCTGCACAAAATAAATCTGAAGAACAAAGGAAAATTTCAGAGAATGCAATTCATGGCAAACAGTGTTCTAGGCCCGTGGAAACAATAGGGTGCTAGCATCCATGTATTTGAGTTTCTACTCTTCATTAACACTTTGCAATGGTACCATAAAAGGACCATTGAATCTGAAAAGGAATGTCTGCTTCACTTTACAGCTGGGAAGATTTGGGTTACAAGGTTTAGAAACCTTTGCACTTTCGGAATTCTTTCCAGGTATTTTGGTCTTCTAAACTTTTCCATCTGCATTATTTTAATTTTTTCCCCCTAAGACTTGGGGAACAATGGATGAGATCAGAAATCATGCGATCCAACATTTTGGTTTAGAGCAAAAAAAGGATAAGCAGTAATTTAACTAGATTAATACCCTAGGATATGATTTCAGAAGTAGCTAGGTTAGCACTGAATAATGAGCATTTAATGTTGCTGCGATGCAGCCATATTTTGACTGCCCTGCTCAGAAACCTTTGGGTGAGTAACAGTGTAGTCCAACAGAGAATGAGGCAGCAAAGTGTTAGCATCCCTGCCTGTTTCTGTGCTGCAGAGCTTTTCCAACTTAGCTCGCTGCCTAAAGTAGGGCAATAAATGCCATTGTCCTTCTACCCACTCACCAAATTCACTGGTACCCAAAACCAAGCAAGTTGTTCTGATGCACAGGGTAGAAGTCCCCCAAAACACCCTTTGCCAGAGCAAAAATTTACATGAATAAATACATATATGCATGTAGCAGTAGTGAATAAAATAATGCTCAATGTGCTGGTCTTGCATAATATTCAACCTCTACTGCTCCACTGCCCTGTCTCTCTTTCATGCATGGCTTGGCTTGGCTTGGCTTGGCTTGGCTTGGCTTGGCTGGGCTGGGCTGGGCTTTCCAGAGAATCTGCGCACCTGATGCTGTGCTTTGCAGGCCCTCAAAGTTGGCTGGCACTCCAGACAGGCACCTCAGCCTCAGTGGGCAGCAAGGATTTCAGGAGCATGTGGTTTGCAGCTCTTCTGTGCTAGGAATTCACTGCCCCTTGATCTCTGCAGCCCAAAGCTGGAAAGTCCCTCCACTTCATAGAAGGACTGACCCTCTGTCCTACCTTAGAATGCTCACCTGGACTCTGTCTGATAGAGGCTGAGTTTCTCCAAGACAACTTAAATCCAAGCTGTAGGGTCCATCCTTGGGGAATGATGAAACCATTTGATTCTTAAATTAGGAAGGCTTAAGGCTGGGGTAAGCTCATTTAGGGATGCTTGACAGATTCATTCCTTGCAAACATGAATGTGAAATATCACGATCGCTACCTGTGGACTAATGTATGGTTCAGAATGTACTTACCAACTATATTTCACACTTCTCTGGACTTCGTGGTGCCGTTTTAGGCAGTTTAAATGTATCAAAATAGGGATTTTAATTCAACTTTGGGAGAAATCCATGCGTTCAAGTACGTCATTTGAATGGGAAGAATAATTTAAAATAATAAGAAAATACCTATTTTGAGACATTAAAAAACAGGAGCGGAGCTGTTTTTATATGCAAATATATGCAAAGAAGGAGTGGACCAGAATAATGAGTAAAAACCTGCGATAGTGAAACAAACCATTCGTAGATCTGTTCGGCCCCACCTCCTGTGCATGCAGCATTTGCATGAACTGCGTGTTTGAGCAGCCCATCACAGATATAACTCGGCAGACAGAACATTGCTCACATGCTTGCGTCAGCTCAACTGTAATATTCTTCTGTGGACTCATTTCCAGTGGTCTAAGCAACCAGCTGTATGGAATGCCAGTGGTGTACCAGTTGGAGTCCACCATGACAGAAGTTAAGAATCACTACATCAGGAAGTCACCTGACTCACCCCGATGTTCATCTGTTCAAATCGAGCACTAGCCTTGGCAGAAAGTGACCTTCACCTCTTCTGTTTTCAGACTGGCACTGATGGCAACTTTCAGCTAAAGCAATGAATCAATGGCCTTCCGCAATTCACCATCCCATTTCTGGGTGGAGAAATTGGAGGTACTATTTGACCGAAATGTTCTAAAAGCTTCTCACTGGTAAAACTAACCATTGGGGTGATTGGTAGTACCATTTATTTCTATTTTTCCAGGATCGTTGGTTTGTTCGCATAGCCCCTACAAATGGCAATGGTAGCATATATGTGGGCAGCCTGTCCCTCATTCCGTTTCTTCCACAAGTAGGTGTGAAGGAAAGCAGGGCTATTTCCATTTCCAAAGCATCTCTAATGCAGTGTCACATTTTGACCTCCAATGTCCCGAATGCTTTCTTTGCTCATTAAAGAGACTTCCATTTTTCTGCCTCATTCTCAGGACATGTTATAGCTTATTTGGAATTTCTTTTGCTGGTGCCTTTGGTGCAATCATTGTGAGGTTCCACATGTGTTTATTTCTTCCTGGTACTCATCTCTCCACTCTCATGTGCCTGCTGCTGAAGCTGTCTGGACTTCCTGATCTACAGAAGCGATGTGAGATGCCTTACCTTGATGTCTTTCCTTGAGCTTTAACCAACATGTGGGAAGTCGAAGACTCTTAGAAGAGATGAACGCACCACAGAGGGCAGGATGCACAAACACAATTTTTCACTACCCCATAAGCTGGATAAACACAAGCATCTCACATCCAAACCATGAGAATTTCACCAACCTTTTCCTCTTGTTAGAATTTATTTTTTGAGATTAAAAGACTGGCTAGAGAAAATGAACAGAAATGGGGAGATAGAGGCATTATTAAGAAAGCAGAATTAATTTTTTGAAAGCACCTGATGTTCAGTGGAAGGAGAAAGGCTTAACAATGCAGGAGAAATTTTTGGGAGAACACTATTTTGAGCCTTCCTTGTTAATACGTTCTCGGAGAGTGTGGAAAGGGAAAGGAGATCTCCTTGAGGCATCTAGTGCACTTTGACAGCATCATCTCTTCTTCCTTCCTCCTTTATAGGCTAATTGGGCATCATTCTGTTTCCTTCTTTGGGTTTCCTCATAATGCATTCAGCATCTGTTTGGTCACTGGAGAGATTCACTTGATATTGACCCCATGGCTTGACATGAACAAAAATCATGAATTAAAATGTTGAAATCATTAAAATAAGGAAATGGTGGATGCAAAACGTGACTCTGCAAGAGGGGAAGATAATGAAATACAAATTGCTATAACAGCAGTGAGTTATTCCCAGACTGTGTCTCTTCCCTTTGCTTTGGATGAAGTCGCTGCTACAGTGTATGGGAAGCTAAATTCAGTCTGGCCAGATAATCTGATACACTGGCATTATTTTACCTTTCTTTTACCACAAATCATCCAAATTGGTAGAGCGATGATATTTTCAACATCCTGATAGGGCTGTGGGGCAGTTGGTCTAAAGAGGGATAGTGTAGAAGCAGCACTCAGACAATTTCTTCTCTGGGCCACCTTAAGCTTGCAGGCTTTCAAAGCTGGTGTAGCCCTGGACTGCAGCACTGCCATTACTGATGGCCAGAGAATGGTATGGGGGCTTCTAGCCCTACAGGAATCAGGGGACCCCAAGAACCCACAGGATCCCATCTGGCCTGACACTGATGGGACATGTTTCCAGTGGGTTGCCTTGTCTCCAGGTCACCGGTCCTGGCAGTCTTGAGGAGGCATCATGGTGATCAGGGGTGCTCTCCTGGCTGGGTAGCAACTAGCACATTCTGGGGGCAGGATGGATGGGTGGCATTATTGATGCCCTCTTGAAAAGCCTCACCATCTCCAAGTTGGCATGCAAATGATTAATAGTGTGCCCTTATGCATGTGTATGCAGAAGTAAATCCACTGAGTTCAATGTGGTTAACTCTAGAAAAGAGTGCAACCTTAGAACACAAAGCACTATCAAGTGGTTATTGTTCTTCTGGCCAGTGGTAGAAGGTTAGGGACCCTTCTTTACTTCTGGAATCTCTGGACAATTGGCAATTTGAGCAAAGGGCTGGTGGGGTAGAAGCTCTCCACAGCTGTTTTTTCTAGGGCCAGCAGTCAGTGCCAGATGAATCTTCCCTTGACATGGTGTTCTACCTGGGATAGAAGGCTTGCAACCTTCCACCTGCCCCTTTTCTTCTGGCTTATCACAAAATTGACTTTTTCTCACTTTGGCAGACACAGAACAGCTGATACTTGTTTCCTTAAATTCACCACCCCGTTTGGAGATTGGGTGATAAATCTGAGGATGGATGGGGAGGAGAAATTCTAGGAATTTCCAGGGAGAAAGCTGGAGGGACTTCCCCTACTCCCTTATAAAATGAAGCTTTGCAAGGATCATAATTTAACCTCAGAACTTTGGCATCCCCCAAGAGAGTACTTTGCCACCAGCAATTTCATCTCAATACTCATTCCCACATTTGGTCAACCCTACCTCAACTTATATTAGTGATATGTAACCGGAATGCTGAATACTTATGTGCATTTATGTGAGCACACGCACACTCACACTCACACACACACACACACATGCAGACTTCATCCTTGGGGCTTCTGACAATCCAGACATTTGGGCTGCTTCAGAATGTCCTTTTTTAACCTACCGTGGAGAGCCTTTCCGTCTCTTGCTCCATTAGAATCCCAACCGCTTTTCCTACCAAGTCACTGAAGATATTGCTTTCCAGACAGAGCTGGGGAGCTTAGCAGACAAGAAAACAAAAACTTCTTCTCCCCACTGTATTCTGTACCAATAAAAGCCAACACTTTTGACTGCTCTAATAATGTTAATAAATGGTAGCAGTTAACATTCTGGGTTTATTCTATCGAAGCTTGATCTCTTTCAAAGCAGAAATACAATAATAAACACATCTTCAGGCTTTAGGTGTTTGCTCTTCAACACTTTCAAGTGGAAAATAATGTTTAATTTGCTATAATGAATTGAAACTTGGGGGAGGGGGGCAAATATTTAGTTAATTGCCTGAAATCTGTCAGTTTGTATCAGCTGAATTAACTTGATAAACTCATCTCAACATTAATTTCCAGATGGTACTTTGTGGATTATTTTAAAATGAGCCTCTGAATCTTTCAACCAAATTTAGCTACAAGGAAAAGAAATGTTGGTTATTTGGGGTTCCTTCCCTTCCAGATCTCCCCCCATCCCCACTTTCGGAATGTAAATGGTAAAAGCAGCATTTTACACATGTGGTATTATGGGTGAAATGTAATTGGAATAGTAAAAGGAAACAGTTCAAGCAAACATTCAGCTAACAGTAAAATCCATAATGATGTATCATTTCTTCCCTAGGTTCAAAGGGTAGATAGATCTTAAATATGTATAATTACATTGCAGTATTATTCCATTCATCCAGAAGGCATGAAGGACATCCCCAAAATTGATTCAGATAATTATACATGTGAATATATGTGTCATTTCTGCAGGGTTATACAGAGACAGGGATACATGGGGAGAGAAAATACTGGCAACATGACCAAGAGCCCTTTCATGTTATACGGAAGGTCCATAGATCAGGGCAAGAAAATATCTGGTTCATTCCTGCATTCCCTGGGATCTGCAGGTCCCTCCCACCCCCCACCCACCACAAGGGATCAGGTAGGAGGTGGCATGAAAGACACCTCTGCCTGAAACATTGCAGAACTGCTGAGAGAATCAGAACAAGAAGTCGTGGGTTTGTTTATGGATTTGTTGATTTGTTTATGGCCAAGACCTTTTTATTTAAATGTCATTTTAATTGTTCATATTATTTATTGATTTTACATCATTGGCCAGTACGTCTCCAATTATATTGTTTTTATATTGTTATTATGTTGTTATTTATTTATTTATTGTTGTGAGCCGCCCCAAGGCTTCAGCGAATGGGGCGGCATAGAAGCTTCCTAAATAAATAAATAAATGGGAGTATTCCTTGCCTTTGTACCAAGAAAAAAAAAGGTACTCATGGCAATTTAGAATCATAAATAAATGTTTTCATGTGTACTCTGCTTTGGTTTGATGCCATTCAGGAGTCCAAACACAGAGATGGATACATACATAAAATAATAATCATGTATATACGTTAGTCACTAAAAAGCCACCAGGGCAGTGCATCACAATTTAAAACACTAAAAATTAAAACCGAAGGGCAGGGGAAAGGCCATTAAAACAGCAAGAGATTAAATTATGCTGTTTAAAGGCCATATGAGAAAGATGATGGCCCCACTCATTCAAAAAGCCAAGAGAGGGGCTCACTTGTAGTTCTTGAGGGAGTCCATCCCATGGTATGTGAGTGGCGTTTGAAAAACAGGTCCCAGCATGCGATGGTTCCCTCAAGGCCAGTTTGTTAGCCCGTGACTTGGCTTAAGACAGGTTGAGTCAGGCTGTCACAGCATGGAGAGTACCTTGAAATGTGGTTATTCTGTTGTCTGAACCCAGCTATGTGAACAAGCCATGGCTTGCACCACCACAAGCACTTCCTGAAGAAAACCTCTGTTTGTTCGTGGCTCATGAACTGTGGGCTGTTCATCATGGTTTGTTATCTCAGCTGGGACCCCACTTTTCAAGTACAGCCCACCATTCTATGGCAACCTGCACTCAATCATACTCAGTCCATGAGTGTGGGTTATCACATGTCTGAACCCAGCCTTTCCTTGTTTCTCTGCTTTGAATTCACTGTGAGGACAGGACCCCCCCCGCCGCCTGGGAAATCAGGGAAAGCTGATTGTCAGTGTGTGTTGACAGTGCTTTTATGACATTGCTGCATTTGGTTTGTGCAAAAAAGGCACAGGGTTAGAGGAGAAACTTGCCAATCCAATTGACCAAATCGCCATTGGAATTCTAGTTGTCTAATTGCAAGTAGGGTGATGGAAGGGGCCCGGAGCACTTTTGCAGTTTGAAATGCAAGGCATCTCACATTACTATTAGCTTGAAAAAAATATTTTGTAGCAGATGTTACTATGCTAAGTGGAAGCAATTAAGGAAGGCTTCTACAGAGATAGAAATAATTTATTGGGAAGTAATTAATCTAGCCCAGAAGTTCTTGTATAACCAATGAATTAATTTATATTGGGACTTCCAGTGCTTGTTCGCCTGGATATCAGGTCCTGTGGATCAATTGGGAATCCATCTGCAGTTTACAAAGGCATTTCTCTTTCAATCTATCATTGATGAGCAAAATGAAGACTCATCATATTATACTGAACTTTGCCTGCATTGTTGCCTTTGAAGAGTTGTATTTTAACAGCACTTGGGCACAGTGCCATCACACTGCCTGAGTGTGCCCTCTCAGATGGAAAGAGTAACTTGTTAGTACATGGACATGCTTCACAGAGCAATAGCGGTGCTGCTTTGCAACAAAGCACCTCATAATTCGAGATGGCCAGTTCCTTGGGCAGCATCATTCAGTTCTGGCTCAATCTATAAAAAACTAGTAAAAACCCCATGGATTTCAGTGGGAGAGATCTGAGCACATGGTGAGCACTTCTGGCACGCTTAGTGGGTCTCTTGGCCCCATCCTTATCAGTAAATGCCATCGATTGTGATCAAGCTTGTTCCAAGGTGCTCAGGTCCACAAGTGAGCAGGTGGCATGGACAGCAGGCAGGCACAAAACTAGGAGTGGCGTAGCAAGGAAACATGGCGGCAGTGAAGGCATGAGCTGGTTCATGGACGTCTCCTGCCATACGTGAGCATTTCAGGAGCACTCTAGGGATGAGCAAATCGGTCAGTTTTGGTTCTGCTTTTCATCCCCCCCGCCCCATTTTAAGTTCATTTTCCCCGGAACATTGGGGTTGGTTGGTTGTTGATTGGTTTGTTTATTGGTCATAATAATTTAGTTCCCATGAAAACGTGTACAAAGTTGTGTGTCGAACACATCCAATTTTAAAGACAAGTTTGTTTGCCATGCACATTTCTCAAGCAACATTCCTAACATCCTGCAGATTTAAATGATATTTCCACTGATAAGTGCATTTTGTGTGTCCCTTCCCACATCAAAAATAGAGAACTCCATTGCAAAATTTGGAGAAGTGTGAATCGTGCAGGATGACTGAGTAGCTAGTTACATATTGGTTTGTAGGTGTGAAGTCAACAATTAAGGGTGTGATTGATCAGAGCCCCAGCTCTACTCTTGGAAACCCATTCCAGAACTAGAGCTGGGCATCTGAAGGAGGAATATCTTTCCTCCATCCCCGTACTCAGCATGGTTCTTTCCACCCCAGCTGCAGCTCCCAGAAGTGTGACTTCAGAGCCAGTGCCAACAGGTTTAGGATGTCATTCTGGGGACAAGAAGGGGAGGAACAAGACTGGGCTGTGATGTTAGGAAACCCAGCAGTGCCTCTGTCCCTCCTTCTTGCAAGCAGGCCCAAAAGATATTGGCAGCCAGAACTGACTGACTGTGCCTTTTGCAGGGTGAGAAATGCTTTTCCTAGCCTTGAGCGGATGTCTGTAATGCTCACAGTTCAGAGGGTTATGGATGGCACCTTTTAAAAACAAAACAAAATGAACAAACACAAAATAACAGTCCACCCTCCGCATGCCCTTGTTTGCTGGAAACAGCACTGTAGATCATGCAGACTTATTCTGATACTCTAGTTTTGACTGGATTGTGGCTCTTCGCCTGTTGTTTATAGGTGGATTTTAACTGTGTTTTTAAAAAAATATTTATTGTATATCACCTTGGGATCAATTATGGCTGGAGAACAGTATATTAATATAGTTACAAAGTGCTCTGTGATGGAAGCCATGACCTGAACTGACCAGAGCTGAGCAGGACTATCAGGACGGGGCAGGTAATCTTGGAGAGCCTTCCTTCATAGGGTGGAGATCACAACATCCAAGTAGTCAGAAGAATGCTCAGATTTTAACCAGATATAGGGAAGATTTGGGGGAGGAGCTTATAGCATGTACCTTCTGAGGCCCTGATGTTCCCCTCTTGGCTCAAATTTGGGGAACTCACCATTAGTATCTCTGTGTAAGAGTGTGTCATCTCATGGATTTGGCAATAAGGGTCTAAGCATGGGAAACTGAATTTAATGTGCATATAAGTGAAGGAGGTGTAGCCATGGGGAAGGAAGAATATACAGCAGACCTGATGATGAGAATCCAATTGTTTCCTATCTCACAGCATATTGTTTCATGCAATGATTAGTTATCACTCCATCTGGCACGGCATAAAATGTTTCTGTTGTTATGTGACATCCTTGTCAAATCTGGAACCAGAAAGATCACCATGAAGGTGAGTCATTGGTGTGCAAATGAGAGTGCAAATAATCAGAACATCCCAGCAGGCTTATGATGGTTCAGCAGTATCGCATGAAGGCAACTGGTGGATGAATGGAGCCACCATTAATGCTTATTTATTAAACAAGGTAATGACTGGTGTCAATAGCCACAATTTTATTTGAGAGTAACACTGCTAGAAATACATTTACACAGAGGTCTTAGGGCAGGGCAGTTACACAAGGAGGGATCCCTGATCTTTCTACAATCCTCTCTCTCTTCTTCTTTTGTTCCTTCGTTCCTTTACTTGCTTCTAAAGAAAAAGACAGAGAGACAGTCAGAAGTGTGGGATGAACTTTTCTATATGTGCTTAAAAAGATCAAGAAGCCCTTGATATCTCTTCAGAGATCAACCATGTACATAAGAGTGGTAATGCTGCTAATAGCATGTATTTGGGGTATATTTGGCCAGCTATTAAAAGCCCTCCTTGTCAACTTGCATTTCATGTTAGGTAAACTGAAAAAAAATATGAAATCAGTGTTGGTGATGAATTCAAAAAACTACAACCTCTACAATAAACAAACCCCATTCAATTGTGTATTGAATTTATCTCAACCACAACACAGTCCATTTTCCAAATTTCTATATTTAGCTGGACCTGAAATTTTACAGATCTAATGAGGCTGCCACAGTTCCCTGTTCCCTTCTCTTCCCACAGACTGATAAATATTCTAATGTTAGTTGAGCCCTTCCTATATCTGGTGGGAGAAGCTTGAAATCCCGCATTCTAGTCATTGCTTATCACACTGAACTGGTAAGCTGTAACAAATTTAAGTACACATGTGTGAAATTCATTAGGGAGTCTTGGCACCAGATGAATTACATCCAGGATAAAGGATGTGGATTAGGAGGCTGTGTTAGATAGGTACCCTGCTGTGACTCTGAGGAGAATCTGAATGCCGTGTGGGGGAGGAAGAAGGATGGAATTTCAGCTTCAGTTCTGAATTTCCCTGCCTTTCAGAGATGAACAAAATGTATTGTTTTGTTGTTAATAATGATAGCTTTTCTCATACCTCTAGTTACCTTTCTCAACCTCTGTATCTTATGAAGGGCTGAGATCTTCTAAATGAAGGGAAAGCGGGGATGCTTGAAATGAACAAGTTTGTGTTAAACACACACACACACACACACAGAGCGAGCGAGAGCGAGAGAGCGAGCGAGCAATGCTTAAGTGGGAAAGGCTGGAGCTTGTGTGAGATTATGGAACTTTGAAAAAACTGGGAATAGCTTGGAGTTATTACATCTGCTACATGTGACTTTTTGGGCTATTGATTCTATGGAACTGGGATACTGTAAAATACCCCCCTCCACACCCACACACACTCTTAATAACCATGCATTCAGAATGCCTTGGGATATCAGAAGGTGTCTGAAAATTGCAAAGGATTAGGAAGCCTTTTTAGAGTGTGCGAGGGTGCAATCAGCTTCCATCCTCCTGGGGCAACAGATTCCAAGAGCGGTGGCTGGGCAGAAAAAGCAAAGAGGAGATTTATGACTCCTTAAAGGCAAACACATTTATTGTGGCATAAGCATTCACAGGCAAGAACCCCCTTTGTTGTGTGGCTGGCCCTACCAGTGGGAAGAGTGGTGGCAAATGCCAGCATCTCTTTTATTTATTATTTCTGTGGCATTACTGCAAGGGAGATGGGGGAAGCACAGGCAGGATATGTCTGAGGCGTGAAAACAACTCGGCCTGGAGCGTTGTGCAACATGGCTGCAAGTGTGCTCGGGACGGGGGTCAGTCTTCTTCCACCTCGGGCAGCAAAATGTCTTAGGAAGGCCCCCATCAGACGCAACTCAACCGGTTGCTTGGACCCAGGGCCAGCAGGCTTTCCCACCACTGAGCATTTTTAAGAAAGAAACCAATGAGCAATCACGTGCATTTTAGTCCTACTTATAGTAGACCTATCGCTATGGATGGGATATAAATTAGTCATGGGGTAGCTGAAGTCCCATTTGTTTCCATGGGTCCACTTTAAGTAAGACAAACATCAGAGCAACCCTAAGTCTCTGAACTGTGCAGAACGAGACATACGTGCAGCTTCTGGCCAATGCTTTCATGAGAAATCAATCCAACTCTCTCTTTCAGTGCTTTCTGACACTAACTGGAAGCCACAGCTGCGATTGACATCCAGGGAAGCTGTGCTATAGGAAAAGCATGTAGATGAGCCCTCAGTGCACCTCAGCATATCCCGGGATGTAAATTCCTCCTTGGGATTTGCTTCTGATGTCTCCCGCTGCTGGGATATTAACTGGGAGGCATGGGAAGCTGTAATTCTCATGCATCCCAGAAGAAGGGCAATTCCTGAGGTATTCCCCAAGATAACCAGATCCCTGATCCTTATGGCATTTCTCTCTACGTGTATAAAGATCTATCCTCACATGCCAGTCATCATTTGACGTTGCAGACAAGCATCTTTTTGCAAAGGCAGCCTCAGAAGAGGTAGCATGGAGCACTTTCCTAAAGAGCTGCTTGCATTGTTAAATTAATAGCCTGGTGTGCCCATGAACGATTCTCTGGACACCGCCACCCGCCTACCCCATCTTCATGGAGATGTGGTCAGAAGTGGCATGTCCAACACTGCTCGAAAAACTGGCAAACTATCCGGTTGTCAACGCACCTTCCCTCCTGGGACATGGCCAGACATTTGTTCTAAGCTGACACTGAGGCAAGTTTGAGCTTGCGTGTTTTGACATAGTGAGGAGAGGAACTGATTTGAAAGGTTTGCACAAGAGGAAGATGGATATGAATATAACACCTGATTGGAACTGTACAACTAAATATTTCCACTAAGAACCTGTGGCAGCGGGTGATTTTGTAAAAATAATCTAACCTGTCTTTTATATCAGGCAGGCTGCTGTTTGAGTCAACTCTTCTATACTTCAGGGTAGAGTTTCAAATGGTCATCTTGAGGGGCTTGGTACATGACTCTGAGCATCAAAGACAAAAGCATCTATTTTTTTATAGACAAAGCATGATGATTCATGAATGAGGTTGCACTAAGTTACTCAGAAAATAACAAACTCATTCATGTTCTATCTCAGAGTGGACTCTTTTGCCTGTCAATGAGCTTTTGGGTGTGCAAAAATATCAGTGGGAATTTTGGGAGCTTGTCGTTTGAAATCATGCCATGCTCCAGCTGCACCAGTGATGGAAATTATGGAGAAAGCTGTTAAGGAGACAGTGGGCCAACTGCAAAATTGGGGTCAGGGGGGCTCTGCCAGGTCCCTTTCCCTTCATGGAGTCAGAGCAGCAACAAATTAGGTCAGGAATGTATTAGTCCAACCGATGCAGTGCCAGTGCAGCAATTGCACTCTGTGTATGTTCAGACACTTGCAAGTAATCCCAGATGTAATAGTAAATTTACGTATCTCTTGAAGACCCAGGCTCGTGGACAAGATGAGCATTACAAATGACGACGTTTGACCGATGAGCAGAGAAATTACCAACGGTGGTAGGATCACTAGGCAGCAGTGATCCTGCAGTTCACTGATAACATATGTAATATTCATGTTGGCAATCCTTCTGGAAAAATTGAAATGAGAGGTAAATGTGCACAGCCAAGGGATGTGCATTGCTTCCCATTTACTTAATGAGCAGGCTGGACTGTGATCCGATTCAACTGTCCATAGAGTCTTGGAAAAGCAGTAGGACATGCAATGTTATTTATTTCACCATTATAATTTATATACCGTCATTCCATCTAAAAGCCATCAATATGGTTCAGGGGTGTGGGGAAGAACCATAACTCAGTAGCTGGACGTATGTTTGGGATACTGAAGGTCCTGTGCTTGATCGCTGCCACCTCCAAGGGTGGTCAGAAAACCTTCTAACCTGCTGCCTCCAGTCAGTGTAGGTGGCGCCTAAGTTATGGAACGTGCTCCCCAGAGAGGTCCGCCTGGAGCCGTCGTTATTTGTTTTTCGGCGCCAGGCGAAGACCTTTTTATTCAAGCAGCATTTTAACTGTTAATATTATTGGATTTTATCTGGCCAGGGCGGCTTATTTTATACTGTAGTTTTGTATTTTTAATTTAATGTTTATATTTTTGATTTATATTATAATTATTTTAACTTAGTGTTGTTAGCCACCCCGAGGCTTCGGCGAATGGGGCGGCATAAAAATGTTTTAATAAAAAAAAAAAAATACCGGCCTGGGCAGACCAATGGGGACAGGTCGAGGGATGTGGGTCAGTGCTTGCATGCAGAAGTCCCAGGTTCACCCCCAGCAGAGTGGGAAAACCTCCTGTCTAAAGCTCTGGAGAGTTGCTGCTGCCCGTTGGTGTTGACTGTACTGGACTAAATGGACCAAAGGTCTAGCCCAGTCTAAGGCAGCATCCTCTGTAAGATTTGTTTTGAGAAAGGGCTGCAGCTCAGTGGTAGACCACAGTTGTACAGGAAGGACTAGGGCAGACGCCTGCCTGAACCTCAGCTGCCAGTCAGTAAGTGACCCTAGGCTAGAGGGATCGAAGGGCCGCTCAGAACAGCTCAGGTGAGGGAATGGCACTCTGCAAATGCTCTGAGTTCTCTCTCCTTATCACTTCACGTGCTCCATAGCAGGGCAGCAGATTCTGGTCTTAGAGAAAGCCTTGATCCTCAGAGCAGCTACCACCTTACAGACAGGCTGAGAGAGGCCACCCCTGCATTGCATATATATGCTTTTGCACATGTTATGCAAACCTGTGTCCTATTGGTCTTCTGTTTTACAAATAATGCATGCCCGCTTTTCTGGGCAGCTCTCAGGTGGCCAGTCTACTTGCTGGTTCTGCTTAAAGACTTTTTGGGAGAAGAAGACTCTACGCTTTTTGTGAGTGCAAAAGATCCCAGATTTTTAATCCCAGCAGCTACAGTGTATCAGTTCTTGGTAGAAACTGTTGGAAGGACCTCAGCCTGAGACTTGACTCTGCTATATCTGTCCATCTCTTCAATCCTCAGAGTAAATTCTACTATGTTAAATGGACCCCATTCCTAGGTAATCAATGGGATTCTGAGTGCACATGCATAGGATGCGGCGTTAACTGCTTAACCCTTGGACCAAGAAACCACAAAAATGGATAACGTGTGTGAATGAAAATCTCACAGTGTGCAAGAAAAGAAAACAAAGGAAAATGCTTATTCTTGTTTTGCTACAGTGAATCCTGGTGCCTGAGCACTTGGTCAGGACATAAAGCATTTGAAATAAGATTCCATCTCTGTGTGGTGGTGGCCCTAAAATGTTACCCATTGACTCCAACAGATTCTATTCTGCTACCTAGAATTTGAAGCAGGTTTTCCAGTCCTGCGATGCCTAGGATGCCCCAGAAGACTTATCCCATGTTTTAGCAAGTCAACCAAAAACTCTCCCAGGGTTTTAGGAAATGGCCTCAGAAACTGCCTTCAGAAACACCCCCGATGCCATCCAATAAACTTGTGCCAGGTCTACCATCAGACAAAGGGAACCGGTTGCCCCAGGAAGCAAATGCTGTGAGGAAATGAAAGAGAAAGCTGTGTGCCACAATTTCCTGTATTGGTACTGAAGAAGGTGTTCTGTCTGGAAGAAAGGCTTTTGTA
The DNA here is from genome assembly GCF_004798865.1 of Varanus komodoensis. Classification (NCBI taxonomy): domain Eukaryota; kingdom Metazoa; phylum Chordata; class Lepidosauria; order Squamata; family Varanidae; genus Varanus; species Varanus komodoensis. The sequence continues at coordinate 1,631,385 of NW_025335549.1, forward strand.
TGTGGAATGGGAAAGGGCCCATCTTGTCCTTTGCCTCAGGCAGCAATGTGTCTTGGATTGGCCATGGAACAAAGGGTTTGAAAGGCCTATGGTGCAGTCACATCACTAACCTGTACTGTGTTGGTTTCCATAAACACCTGCCATCTTCTGTCCATCACATGCTGTTTTGCTATACATTTTTTCCTCTTTTGTGGACATAAACTCGTCTGATTTTTTTGTGTATTGTTTTACAAAGTGAGCCTTTTTCTGTGCATACCACCATTCAGGAGCATGTATATGCTCCTGTATAGATGTAGTCCCAGTCTTTTCCAGAAGTGTGCGTGTTCCTCAGACATGGTTGGGTTTGATTTGTGTTGTGGAACCTGCTACAAAATCCTGAAACATGCATATGTTTGGATATAAAACATCTTCTCTGTCTCTCTCTCTCTCTCTCTCTCTCTCTCTCTCTCTCTCTCTCTCTCTCTCTCTCTCTCTCTCTCTCTCTCTCTCTCTCTCTCTCTCTGTATTTTACTGGTGGGCGGGGTGTGCATATTAAAGGCACCTGTTTAAAAAATGCAAGACTGGTGTCCAGAAAGCAATCACCAGTATGGATTTGATGGAGAGCTTAAAGGAGAGGACTCTTCCGTCTGAGGAATGGCATATTTGAATTGGTTACTTATGAGGACTGCTAGAGGAGTCAAGAGCACTTTCAATTGGTTATCTCTAGATTGCTTTTGAGAGATTGAGAGAAACAGAGAGGAGGGAGGCGATCCAGTCTCACCCCAGCCAAACTACCACTATTTCCTCACAAATCACTGGGTGTCTTTAGGGGACCCTGAATTTGGCACTCTGGCTGGGTCTGCATTCCAGGATCACGCATCTAGGCATGAGCAAGTCATGAGCCAGGTCTACTCAAATTTTCTTGGGGTTGGTTGGTATTTTTTCTACCATCATCTGACTCCGATGAAGCCTCAGAATATGCAAACAAGCCTGAGATTATTTTAGGATAGCAGATTGCAATAAATGGTATAAAACAAACTTAAAACGACTACATCCAAACATGCCAAACCAGAGGCACACTGAAATTATTCACCCTGCTTCATAGGTTTTCTGCACTGCTAAAAAAACACCCCTTCACTTTTCAGCATTCCTTTTGCGTTTTGGTTTCAGCACTCACTGTGGACGTGCTCACTTCTTCCGTAGTGAATTTATGTGGCTTTGCACAGGTTGGAATAATTCTTCCTTGGAGACAGCAAAGCTTTCAAGCACATTTGCAGAGCTGCTTGCCTTGTGTCCATCCCCTCTGAGTGACGCCACCACTGCTGACACTCTAGGCCTGGCCCCCACCCTGTGCATCCCAGAACCCCCTGAGGTGGGATCCATGCACTCCATTCCTCCAAAGGGAAGCGGCCCCATGACAGGGCAGGGAAGGTGGGTACACACGAGTCTCCCCAGCAGCAAAGCTAAGTGCTGGTTAAGGACGTGTTCCCCCAGTGGCTGAAGATGAGACTACAGCTTTCAGCCCCATGGATGGATGTGCAGCAATTAAAATAAGTTACTGCATTTTAAAAATAAGAAAACCCCAAGGCATACCAAATAACCTCTGGTGTCTCTTTGTATGCACGCTGTGCTTCAGATACGCACATTTTATGGTCTCGGCACTGTGGCACAAATGGATGAATATCCACATGGTGGCATATCTGCATCGCCTTCACCTCCCCTCACTTGCTATTGTCCGGTTTCACCTTTGCTGACATCATCATGTAGGCAGAATTGATGGGCTGCTGATTTCCTTTTCTGACACTTGTTGATTTAATGTCATTCAGCCAATTTGTTCGCTTGCGAATATGAACTGGGTGGCATCACCCAGGCGACCAATTTAGGATCGCAGAGGCCAGGAAAAGCAATGGCACCACATCCTAAATGGTGGGAGATGAATGTCCACACAATTAATGCATGCAGAATGGGTGCACAGTCCATGCACTGAAACAGCTAGTCTTGCTTGCCAACCTAAACTTCCCAATATGAAGCGCTGGGAAGCTTGAATCGCTTCCAATACATTATCTCCAAATAGACTGTTGCTTGTTGTTTCATTTGCTCTGTTTATTTTCCATGTGAAAACAAGATCGCATACATGGTCACCTCCAGAGGTGGATGGTAGCCTCCCGTCCCTGTGGGGCCAGTGGGTTCAAACACAACCTGTCTGCATCCAGAGAACTTTAATTGAGTAGATAAAGAGGTCTTTGTAATTATAACACTGCAGTAGGTATAACAAGAGGGTAAATACATAGCTGTGGTTTTAATTAGACAGCACTTCAAATTAGTAATTGTGGCTTCAGTGAGAAATCAGTGACTTTATACACTGCAACGGCCCCATCACAGCACAGCTCATAGCTCATTATATCTCACTGTGTGAATCTTTCCATGCATTGGCATGCTGAGCTGAAAAGGCAAATGTTGTCAATATTTGGTTATCTTCCTGGTGCAGAAAGGCTGGATGGAGATTAAATTCATCTCCAGCAGAGATGTGAGAGGAGGTTGTTCTTTGCTATATTGTTCTTCTAAACTGTGTCTAGAAGGTGAATTTTCTACACACAGCTGTGTGTGCATGAAATCAAAGCAAGGAGTGGGACTCAAGGTGGTTACTGTACAAAGCCAATGTCCTGTCTAGCTCAGTTCACGTTTCCGAAGGCAGCTGATCAGCAACGCACCTACTGAAAATGAGAGGCAGCAGCAGATCTGATGAAGCAGGATGGCAAGGCAAGCTTAGACTACACAGGATACACCGTGACCCTTGACCGAGCACTAGGCCAGGTATAGGCTGCAGCTCGCTCAGGGAAATCTGTTGCCTTAGCAGCTTGCAGAAGGCTTCTAAGACTGACAGCTTAGTTGTGCTCCCTCTGCCGAGCTCCGGCCTGGTTGTTCAGTTACTGGAGATGTTGGTCCTGAATGAGAGGCATGCCGTCTGACTCCGATGAATCTGATAAAGTCTCTGGCCATGGAAGTCCCAGAGTAGCGGATGAAGGGTTGCTGCATGGAAGGTTGTAAGCTGCCCAGGGAGCTGTGTGGCTAATGGGGCAGGTTAGCCGTCTCATAAATAACGAAATGAAGTCTCCCCAGCAAAGGGCAGTGGGGGTCGAAGGGTGCAGGGCAGTTCGCTGCGGTCCATGTGTGAGATAAATCACACACAGGCTCAAGTTGGCACACACAACTGGTGAAATTGCGGGGTCTGTCACAAGCAGTTGAGCTCACTCCATTGGCCCTCCAGTCTTTGTCTTTCATAACGTTCCATAAGTTGTTCACACATAAATAGAATATAAATAGACAATAAAAAAAATAATTCCAAGAGCATTAACCCTCAAACTATAGGGGAAATGGAAAGGTTTTGGCCTGGTGCCAAAATGAATAATGCATCAGCACCAGGTGCCCCTCCCAGGGAAACAGGATCCAAAGCCAGGGTGCCACTGCAGAAAAGGCCCTTCTCTGGGTAGCCACTGTTCTGATCTCCTTCAAAGAGGCCTCCCCAGAAGGACCTCAGACCAGGACCATAGGGCTCAGGCAAGTGTATACAGAAGGAGACCCTCCTTCAGAGATGCAGGCCCTTCTTGGGCCATTCACTGTAATTAATTCAACCTAACCTACATCACAAGCTGATTGTGAGGACAAGAAGAAACCCATGCCATGCATCTTGACAATTCCTGCCCAGTAAGGAATTTATACATTCAGAATAAGCTGATACACTCATTCAGGGTCTCCTGGATGTGTCACACATCTACATTTTCCTGCAAAGTGAGATGTTATACTAGGGCTGAAGACACACCTTGATGGTTTTGCTCAAGCCGGAAATTGGGCACAAATGCTTAGGGTCAGTCCAGATATGTAATTTAAAGAGCATAATGCCCTATCCTGATGGAATGTGCAGGAATCATCAATGCACAGAACTGAACTTTTAAAACTCAAGTTTTCCATTAGGCTTTTCCTCCTAAACAAAGCTGTGTTGGGACTTTTTGACATAACCATTGGGGGAAAATGCTGATTTACAGCCACTGAACTCCATTTGTTATATCTCTGGGCTACCTAGAAGACCGGAGTATAATTATGCACATTGATTTGAGCAATTATAGAGTTTGATTTTTATTAATCCTTTTTTTAACCTGCTAGAAAATAGTAAATGCTGTATTGCTTATTTACTATATAATTATGTTTTAGTAATGATTTATGTCAGACTGGATTAGGGTGGTAGAATTTAATTAAACACACAAAACAGCAATAAAAGTGTTTTTTATTATTATTAAAACAAAACTCCTGCTAAAATATTCTGGATGCATAAATTTCTCTTATTAAAATGTCTCCCACACATACAACCAAAGCCCTTGCTTCTAGAGATGGATACACTTAGTACAGTTTAAGCAGCTGTACCAATGGAGGTGTGTTATTTTGGAAAGGGTCTATCTGGGTCAATGGGAAAACATGTTTTTTGCTCAAAGATATCAGGTTCAGCTCAGAAATCTGCCTCAGATATGGTGGACTATTCGTCCGTCTAGCCTGGTCCTTTTGACTTTCTTCCAAGCTGAAACATAGAGTGAGTCAGAAGGGGCCTCCTGGACTGTTTAGTCTGACCCCCGGCTCCAGCCAGCTCCACTCATGTGCATGTCCAGCCTGTCCTTAAACACCCTCGCTGTTGGGGCTTCAACCACCTCCCAGGGAAGCCCATTCCATACCCTCGGGGTCCTGACTCTCAGGAAGTACTTCCTGGCATCCAATTTAAGCTTGGTTCCCTGAGCTTTGCTCCATTGGAACGTGTCCTGCCCTCCACTGCAGGGGAAAAAAGGTCATGACCCACCTCTACGTGACACCTCCTCATGTACCTGTATGTCGCTAACAGGTCCCCTCTGAGTCTCCTCTTCTCAAGGCTGAAAAGACCCAGCTCCATCAGTCTCTCCTCATACGGTTTACCCTGCAAACCAGCCACCATCCCAGTGGCCCTTTGCCACACTGATTCCAACTTTGCAATATCCCCCTTTGACTGTGGGGCCCAGAACTGAACCTCACCTTACTTTCTGTAATTGGGGGTGCCAAGTGAGTTGTAGGATGGTGCACTTTTGATCTGAGAAATATTGGAGTGGGACAAAAGGGGCAGTTGACACCAAGGCAGATTCTGGTGAGCAACTCTGTGTCAGGAGCTGGCAGATGTGGTGGGCAGAACTTGGAGGGCTCTTGTGGGGAAGTGTCCTTCAGTAGAGAAGACACTTTGGAAAGGGTTCTTTCCATGTGCAGTGCTTGGCAAAGAAGCATGAGCCTGGAGCAGCGAAACCTTCATGTGTGAAAGCATCTTTAATGCCATTATTCTCATGGCGCCTTTTTGAGTATTTTCTACTTAAAACTCAATAAAACGAATTGTTTAGTGGAAAGAAGAGTAACAGTTTTCAGGGGGACTTCTGTGTTGCTCTGTAACTGCAGAAACAACAAAGAATCGTGCGGCACTCAAAAGACAAACCAATTGATTATGACATAAGCTTTCATGGACAACGGTCCACTTCAGAAGAATAATGGATTGTCTCTTTTTTAAACAATTCCAGTCACTATGAACAAGACCGGAATGCGCTTAAGAGAAAAGAATGGGAACGGAGGAATCAAGAAGTCCAGCAGGACGACGATCTTTTTGCATCTGGCTTTAATCTCTTTGGAGAACCCTACAAGGTAAATAAGCACCTGAAGCTATGTTTGGCCTTCATTTCATTTGAAACATTCCCCCCCATACATTCCCAAGCGTTAATCGCACCTCAGGGCCTCAGAGTGGGCATCCTCTTGGTTCCACACACTCAAAATTCAGTTTCCACACAACTGCACTGAGTAATTTAATTATCTTTGACAACTGGCAGCCCTCTGGGGTGCCAGGATCTTCTTCCATGTTGCATCTCTCCAACAGCTCTAGTCATAGTGCCACAGTGGGATGATGCCAGAGCGTTTCCCAGAACTGGGACTTCTAATCAGAATCCATATCTATTTCCTGAATATGAAATGACTGCAAGAAATGCATGTGGGTCAGCCTTAGAGGACTTGTTATCATCAAGGAAGCCAGCTTGGCTGGAAGCCGGGTTGGCTGCACCAACCTGAAACTGTAAGGGAGGCAGCTCCCAGGACTAACCGCCCCCCCCCCCCAATTAAAAATGCTTTTTAAACACAATATTAGGATTTGGAGGTGAATCATAGAATAGTAGAGTTGGAAGGGGGCATGAAGGCCTCTTTTGCTCAAGGTGGGCAAAAACTCTAGCCCAGATATGTGGGATCTTTTTTTGGGTGGGGGAGCATTTTTGGTGGTGCATTCTGCTGTATGACCTCCCCCTATCTGCAGACTGAAGTGGTATAGCCCAGAACAGACTTACTAGGTAAACTTACAGAATTCACCTCTGCCAGGTTCAGACCTGGACTTTGAGGTGCCTTCCTACCCCAATAGATCGACTGAAATGTCAACATTCATGCCTGTTTCAGAAGAATTTTTTTGAAGAATTTTGCCATGGAGAAGATGGATTTTGGCTCCCTTACTCTCTTTAAGAAATGGAATGCTTATTTATGTTTATTATTTATTTATTTATTGAAAGCTTTTCTAACCCATCCGCTACTACCCTCTTGGGGCGGCTTACAAATCCTTAAGACAAAACACATATAACTAGAACCAAAATGAAATGAATCACCATTTTTTGCACTTTTTCAGGAATACTAATCCCCACCCCCTCCCTCAGCATTTTTAGTGATCTTTCACCTGTGGAAAAGATATTAGCACAAATGTAAATTCCCCAACACCTCCCTTGTATAAGGTAGTAAATGGCATCATCACATTTGCTATGAGATCCCTGATTGGTTGGGTTCACCTGTGTGACTAATTACTGATTTAGAGGTACCAGAGAAAAATAATACTGCCAAAGCAGCGGCCACCAGGTGAAACAATGGCATTAAACAGAATGGGGGGTAGCTGAAAATTATATTTTTTCAGACTTACCTAAGCGTCTTTCTGCAGAACAAGGCACTTCCCTGGTTGTAATCTGGAAACTGAAAAGGGTGCCTTTCTGTTATGTATGGCCCAGAGAATGATCTGGCCTGGGCAACTTCTTCTTCCTTCTCTTTCTCCTCCTATATTTTTATTTTATACTGATAATTTTAATTTTGTATTTGTAAATCAATGTATTTTTTGTATTGTTATATTTAATGGTAATTTATTATGTACTATTGTATTTCAATGTATTTTATCATGTTGTAAGCCGCCCCGAGGTTTCGGCAAGGGGCGGCATAGAAATGTTATAATAATAATAATAATAATAATAATAATAATAATATGTTGAAGCTAAGCAGGGCTGGGGCTGGCCTGAGCTTGGAGGGGAGACCACATTGGAACTGCATGTAGCCACCCTGAGTTCCACAATGGGAGAAAGCTTGGATATAAACATAATAAATGAATACATAAATGTACCACCCCTTGCACTTTTTAACTGATACATAATCCCAGTGCTTAACAAACTGTACTTCACTTATAGAAGCCTAATTCTTCCTCCCAAAAGGAAGACAATCTTCTGCTTTTTGCTGACTTAATCATGTAAAGTTGTCTATCAAGAGACTGTCTGAAAATTGTTGGCATTTCACCAGGGTCGCAGAGGAGTTTTCTGACAAATCCTCCAAAGGGCATCTTTGCCTGTGATTTTCTGCAAGGAGTGCCCCCTTGAAAACCTCTGCTACTTTGACTAGTCAGTCGTCTCCCACACACATTCAGGTGCCTTAAAATATGCATATCCCTTTTGCCTTTCAGTCCATAATAGCATTTGACAAATAGTACCCTGTGTCTTACTTTCATCCTAGGAACATACCATAATGGAAGATGAGGACAGGGAATGTGTAGACCTCTGGATGTTGTTTCCTGCTGCAATTAGCTATGCTAGCTATGGCTGATGGGAACTGCAGTTCTCCATCTAGGGATGTGTGAGGAGTCTGACAAGATTCAACTTCCTGGATTCAAGTATACCACCCACAATTTATATTTTAAAAAGATCACTAAAGATGTGTGTGTGTGTGTGTGTGTGTTTAAATCAGCCCATCTCTGCAAATTGGCACCAGAAAAGCATGTGGTCCCTGCACAATTTTCCCAGATCACAGAACAGTCATGTGCATTTCAGATGCCAGTCTGTGCAAAATGCATAAAATACTGTGATTTGTGCAAATTGTGTGAATTTCCATAAATGGTGTAGTTTTATGCAAATCACACAAAGAGTGCATTTGCACAAATTTCCTTAGCAGTAAAGATGCACACACTGCAGCCTATCTTATTCAACTCAAGTGGACAGGAAGTGAGCTTAGATGAAGCAGACTTGCGAACATCAGCATATCCTTGTCCCCACCTTTCCCAGTCTTGGAAGCATGCTTCATGAACAGTATATTTTGTATTCTGTTTGTTTCTATGATAGCACCATATCACTTTGTCAGGTTTAGAAGCTTACAGAACCCTTCCTTAATAATTTTTGAACATAAGGTGGTTTCTCATTGGCCAGCTTGTTGGTCTACTGTTGCCAGTTCTGGCTGGTTAGGACTCTCCAGAACCTCGGGCACTGCTTTTTCCTAGCTCAGCTGCGATCCTGTAATAATGAATTGTTTTCTGGCTTTCTGGCTTTTGTGCAGTTTTGTCCCCCATTCTAAAGGGAAGAAATGCCTCTCCAAAGCCTACTTAATGGAAGGAATTGCTTTAAAGCTAAAATATGTTGCTATTTCGGCCTGACCCCCTTTGCTTTCAGCCTTGCCCACCCACTGGAATGTGGCCTGTAAGAGCTTCTCCAAAATGGAATCCAACTCTTAGGCTGAAAGAAGTGCATCACAGCTACTTTAACAAGAGATATTGAAGACCGATAAATTGTACCTTAATATCATTTCAACATCAGTCCTGCACGAGTCATCATTGTGGATGTCCTAGCTGTCCTTCTTAACTTCTACATTTGCCACTGAAGCTTTGCTAGTTTCTATAGGACTGTTCTTGTCATACTTTGGCAGTTCTAACAGAAAACATATGGCTTGAGCCTCCGTTATCCCAATCATCCAATTATCCACATTCTCTGAGATTCTACCAGACAGTTCTATGTCAGTTATCCTGAGCAAATGCTTTCTCCTTCATGGGGACTCCTTCCTGGAATGTCCTTCAGCTCTCATTAGGAAATTCAGTTAAGATGTTTTCATGTAGACACTGGCATGGTGGTGGAATCGTTCAAATGGAGAAACTGAACCCACTTACTGAACAATGCAGAGTACGTGTTAAGGGCTACTAAGAGGGTGAGAGCGAAGAGAGGAAGAAGCCCTAAACAGAAAGAGTAGAGAAAGAAAGAAGGCTGGATACTGCTAAAGAAAGAATGGGAAAGAAAAGGGGAAATACTGAAAAGGGAAAAGGGAATATTTAAAAAGTATCCATATGAGAATGTATCTGTAGGAGAGCCATTTATATGATCCTAGCCAAGTCACTTAGAATCACCTGCATTCTTGGTGCATTAATTGGCCATTTGGACCTTGCACAGTCTTTTCAGCCAGTTGACTTGAAAAAGGGGTCCCAGATGATTTGGAATATGGCCAGTTGGTTGTGGAAAGAATTAAGCCAAAGTCTTTTGGGGAAAAGCACATTTCTTTTTTACAATACATTTCCAGAACTCCCATTTTATTTTGTGGACATCCATTCTCCTGAAAGGTGCACACACACACACACACACACACAAGCAACAAGCAACAAGTGAGTGAAACCACACAAATGTCATCTAAAGCATCACTTATGGATTGGGCCTTGACATTAAGTGGTGTGAATGTGAATAACCACAGCAATTCGAATATACTTGAGAAAAAGGATTCTGGTACTTGACTGTTGTTGTTGTTGTGTTCTTTCATCTCCAACATATGGCGATCCAAAATGTCCTGTCCTTGACAGCCCTGCTCAGCTCTTGTCAACTCAAGGATGTGGATCTTGATTAATTCAAGGTACTTGATTAAACCATTGTTGGTTAAAAAAAAGCAACAGAACTAAAAAGCAGGGAGGTACACCGTTTTGAAATAAGCTAGCATGCTGAATAAATGTGAAATATGCAACTAGGGGTCAGAAAGCAAACATATAATTTACATCATGGAATTCTTCAGAAATTACATTGCTAAATTCTTCAGAAAATAGCAGAGGAGAATCAAAGATTTGGCTAGCTGTTTAGAAGACAGGGAAAGAAAGAGAGGCAGAGAGGGAGGGAGAAGAGAAAGGGTACAGAACACTGAATGGACTTCTTGCTTTATCTGCAGAAGGTCCTGGGTTTATCCCCTAGCATGTCCAGGTAGAGCTTAAAAGGCTTTGGAGAACTGCTCCTAATCAGAATAGGCAAAACTTAACCTATAATCAGTAAAAACCTACTTCTTATGTAACACACACCATCCTTGGTCGTGTTGATAGCTGGAAAGACTACAGGACCATTCCTCAATCTGTTGCCATGTGGATGTTTTTGATCACAACTTGTGGCATTCCTAAACATTAGCCATGCTGGCTGGGAATGCTAGGAATTGTAGCCCAAATGTCTGGAGGACACCAGCTTGGAGAAGGTAGGACTACAGCAACAGATATCTTCCTTTGTCCAGTTTACAAAATGCAAGCACATTTCTGTCTGGTCCCCTTGTGTGTGTTTTCACCAGATGGATAGGTACAGATATAGTCACAAAGCTGAAATAGGCAGACTCTCAATGGAGCTTCATATATGCCTATCTGGATGCTGCCGTTTGGGTGTCTGTTTTTGCCCCATCGTGGGGTCTAGTGGTGGATTGCAACATTTCAAGATGCACAATGTCATGAATAAGACTTTCAAAACCAAATTTGTTAACACTCATGCCACCTACTGATCCTAATCATGTTTAGTGACACCTTAATTAAGGACAGGGACTGCAGGTGGCGCAGTGGTTTAAACCGCTGTGCTGCTGGCCTGGTAGATCGAAAGGTTGCTGGTTCGAATCTGCACAACGGAGTGAGTTCCTGTTGCTCCGTCCCAGCTCCTGCCAACCTTGCAGTTTGAAAGCATGCAAATGCAAGTAGATAAAAAGGTACCACTTCAGTGAGCAGGTAACAGCTTCAGTGAGCAGGTAACAGCGTTCTGTGCACTTCGGTGTTTAGTCATGCCGGCCACATGATCACAGAGACTGTCTGCGGGCAAATGCTGGCTCCCTTGGCTAGGAAACGGAGATGAGCACCGCCCCCTAGAGTCAGGCATGACTGGACTTAATGTCAAGGGGAAACCTTTACCTTTACGGACATTTTGGAGGGTTTCATTCACAGGGCTGCCATAAGTTGGCAGTGACCTGACAGCAAATAACCACACCACCAACAACAAATGCCTTTTGGATTTCAGCCTTCAAAGGAGAGGTAAGACCCAGTGCTGGAGTTATTAAAATTATTTCAGCCTTCCAGTCCCACAAGATGGTTGTGAAGATGAAATGGTGGGACCAGACCTTGTTCTGAGATCCTTGGAGGAAGGACTTGAGACCAAAAATCAGTCAATCAAACCAACCAACCAACCAACCAACCCCCACTGGTTTTCTTCTCCTTTGCTGACCCTCCAGTGATGCGAAACTGTAAGGCAAACCTGGACCTTCTAGATGAGAATTGCCCAAGGCTCTGCATCTCGCTGGCTTGATTTACACAAGTGCTGTGTCAGCAGTCTTGCAGGGAGGAATGGAAAGAAGACAAACAAGTGAGCAAGTGTTTGGCTTCTGCATTGTGATTCCTCCCAGTCCCTTAAGCACAATGGAATCTCCTTGTTTTAAATTGGGGTGATGGAGGGGTAGCTTTGGCTACTGCCCAAGTAGTTCATTGTACAGCTTGGATTGAAGGAGGTGGATCAGTTCACAAAGGACTTATTCTTGGCTTAAACAGAATGCACTTTTTAACACTAAAAATTACCAACTTGTGCTCTTTAAAAACCAGACAGACAGACACACAACAGTTTCTTGCATGCAAGGTGATTCCTCACCTGGCACAATTGATTAGTTTGCTAAATATTTACTTCAGTACGCAGCTACTTGTACAATCCCCAAAGGATACCAAAAAAAAAAAAGGGGGGGGGTGACAAAAGAAGGAAAAATGTATTTTATTCTCCTGTCTCCCTTTCCCAATAATGTTATACTGCTTAATGGAAATATAGAGGGAACACTCCCCTTCCACTCTTCCCCATCACATATTTGGTTGTGGAGAGGGATGTCACCCTTTAAAAGTGATTATCCATAGATTCAGAACTGAGCGAAGAATGTCTTCTTCGGGGAGTAAGTGGACTGAGTTTACAGAATGCAGGGTCACAAGATCTGGATATGAATCCTGGCTTAGCTGGCTTTCAAAGGGAATTAAAAATATTTGGGGAGGAGAACTCCATGAATGGCTCTTAGCACTGCTACCTGTATGGAAACTTCAGCATCAGGCACTGTGGCTTTTAGCACCAGCCATTGGGAAGTGGTAGGGTGAAATTATCAGCCTATGCCCTGCTTCTTTTTGGGACACCCCAGGAAGGCTTGTTGTAATAAACACAAAGGTGGACTACATGGATCCTTGGTCTGAGTCCTTCTAGATTTCTAAAACACCCCAACCTTATCCCAAAATTAAGCTCCTTTGAGGACACTTCTGCTAAGTAGGTCCTTGGAATTCATTAGTCCTTTTAGCAGTCCTTTTGGCACTGCTAAACTTGTGATGCAAATAAGCCAAGGCCTTTTAAAGGGAAAAACTTGCTGGAGGCTGGTCAGGCAAGGTATCCACTCCACGCATTAGCCTGAACTTTTCAGGAGCTAAACCTGGTGAGTTCATCACCGTGGCACCATAGACCATATCCCAGCTATGAGAGTTCAGCACCATAGACAGCTCCCTTGAAGTCCAGGCTGAAACCCAGAGAAGGTGCAGAACTCCACTGACATAGGAACCACCAGCATCAATAACTCGGGACAGAGGGCATGTTTTGCCTGCAGGGCAAATGTGTGCCTAGCAGGAGCAGGTTTCATCTCCTCTAAGGCTGCTGCTCCACAGAGTAGACCAATCATGTCACAGGACCAGGACAGCCATTCCTTGGATTTCATTTGAGGAGCAACATCTCCCCGCAAACACAAGCCCATACACACTATTTTCCTTTCCTTTCCTTAAAGAAGTAGTTCTAGAGCACAGATATGGACTGGAACCTTAGTATAATTAGTATGAGGCCTTTAAGACAGTGATCAACTTGCTCTAAAGTAAAAAAAAAATGACAAAAATATGTAGCTGCTTAAAAGGGATTTTAGGTAATGGCTGTTTGGGGCCTCTCTGTAAAGCATCATGTGTGCTGGCCATTGTTGTTTGGCTGTGGGAAACAATGAACTTCAGCCAAAAGGGACTTGAGAAGTCAGTATGAGATGATAAATCGATACCCCAGACTCACCTCTATGTGCCATATGGCCTGTCAGCAAGTCTGATTAGATGTTTTATTTTTTCATTTTTTATTGTATGAGTTAGTGGTGCAGGTTCAGGCAGGCCTTGCCCTTGGGGATCTCTTTGCTAAACTTTTGTTTATCAAGTTATCTCTAAGCATCACCCCCACCTTTGCACCTCTCTGACGCATCCCTCAAAGATCATGTGCTCTCTTGGTATTCCAGAGGGACTTCCTGCTCCTAGGCAGTCCCCTCAAAGACATTTCAAGTATAGATACCCCCAGCAGTTATATACATTTCCAGAGGCCTGCTTTACGTGATTCTAGCGAAAAACAGTGCTTGCAATTCCCGGAAGACCTTGTGCTTCTTGACAAGTTGATTAGTGGAGAAGATTTTTGCAGAACTTACAGAGAGATGCTAGCTTTGAATAAATTTAACCCTGCCTTGTCAATTACAGTTGCATTGATAGAAATGCTGACAACTGCTCCCCCATACGTTAATTTAAGCATCACTTATAATCACAGTTGGGAAGAAGCAGATCAATGATAGCCCTTAAATGAGCCAAGACTTTGCTACAAAACTTCCTTTCTCCTCTGGATGAAAATTGGGGGTATACTGCACTCTCCAAGATACATTTTCTTTTCTACTCCTGGCAGTCTTCTTGCAATTATACAAATATACAGCTGCTGTTACCTCCCTTTTTATCTGGCCAGTCAGGAATGAGATCATCTCTTGCAGGAGATTATGGTTTGGGGATCCCTTGGCCTATCAGCTGTGGGCTCCGTTTAGTCAAAGGATCACCATGTGTCCTGAATTGCCCCCTTGAGATGTTGCCGCTGCTCTTAGATGGACAAAGAAAGCAGGCGGAAGTCATGAAAGCAAGATCCATCTAGCACAATCATTTAACCATTCAGGGCACCTTTGGCACCTTTCTTGCGACATGGCACTATAATAATAAAATGTACCTTATTTATGTACTAGAACTTTTATATACCCTTCAATCAGCCACAGGCTCTCTGAATGGAGTACAGCGAAAAGAAAAACCATGGAAAAGCATAACAGAATGTAAATAAGTTTGGTATCGACTGAGATACCAACAGTACCAGAACAGTTAAATTTATTTATGTAAATCTTTTATAACCCATCCACCAGTTTGATGTCTCAGGACATCTTACAAGAAAGAATAAAACAGCAAAACAACACAGCATCCAGCAATCAAGGTAAAAACTCCAGTTAAATGCATAAATACATAACAAACCACAATTAACCCATAAGTAATACTAATAAACAATAAAAGTCAGAGAAATGATAATTATTCTACAGTACTACCAATGACAATATGAATAGAAACCTGTATAAAATGTTATAACCATATTTAACAGTTAAAACACCGGGGAAACAAAAAGATGTTAGCCTGGCACCAGAAGGTGTAAAGGATCAGCACCAAGTACACCTCTCTGGGGAGATGACTCCACAGTTAGGGTGCCACAGCTGAAAAGCCCTTGTCATTTCCGCCTTCCTTGCATCTTTTAAAGAATCACAGTAGATTATCTTAAGTTCCATGTAGGCATATATGGGAGGAGACATTCCTCCAGATATCCATGTCCTGAACCATTTAAGGCTTTATATGGCAATGTGAGCACGTTAAAGCAGGCCTGGACTTCAACTGGTTACCGGTGAATATGACAAAGGACTGGGGTTATGTGTTCTTGTCTGCCAGTCCTTGCCAGCAGACAAGCAGCCCTATTTTGTACCCTGTTCAGAGGGTGCATGACCCTAAATACTCATTGCTTGAGATCAATGGCAAGGAAGGACTATAGTCTTCAGGCCCAGCTGATGAGCTTTCCAGAAGAACTGGCTAGCCAGTGCAAGAAACTGGAGGTAGAAGTGGATTGGCCCTTGGGAACTCGCTTTGAACTCTGAGTCTTCACATTATCTTGAAGACGGCTGAGATTCAGACGGGTTGTCCCAGTTCAAATGGAGCCAGCAAGCTCCCCTTCCATACCTCTTCAGTCCGAGGACGCTACTCTCCCATTATCTGACTCTGAGGAGGACTCCCTGCCATTTCTCCTGTCTCTCAGCCATGAAGGAACATGAGATTGCCAAAACAGACTCTGGCTGTGTAAGAACCACAGGGACAAAGTCGCCAAAAGGCAGGTTCTACTGGCCTTCTTAGACCGGCCATAGTATTTTGCTATGACAACAGCTCCCCAGGGGAGGATACTCCAACCTGCTCTTCTTACATGGTGCTCTCCAAGGTGCTGATGTGGCTCCTACCTTGCCTTGCCTTGCCTGACCCCAAACAGGCAGTGAACTCCGTGTTACAATCTGCCTCCTCACAGTCTCATGCCTAGTTGGGACACCCTTGCCCTGATCCAGCAGTGCAGATTTTAGTTAGGAAATAATATGGGATTGTGATCTCATATGGATGTGGAAAAGTTGCAAAAGACTTGAATGAGTTTGAATTCCTAAAACTCTGAACTACGGATTCCACACCAGACTGGCTTTTCTGTAGTCATGCAAATTCTGGGGATTTTGCAGACTTTTGGTTTATGTGTTTGCATTTATTTAGTTTGCATTATTTGCCTCAAAGGATTTGCACACTTATGGCAGTCTGAATTTGAGCAAGTTTGTGCAAATGTGTAGAAGAGTGTTTGTGCAAAATCTGAATCCATCAGTGAACTGATGATTGAATAAAAGGGGCCCGACAATCTGCAAAACATAAATGGATTGGATTGTACAATGTCTGCCCATTCCTGTTATTTCATATAAGTGCTGAAAGCTGGAAGCAAAAATGGAAAGGTGATCAAATGAATAGTTAATGTTTTTCATTTAAAAGAGAAAAAGCTAAATTACCTTAATAGCAATCATAGCTGAAAAATGCATTTATTGAAGAGTTTGTCTTACCATTGTGTTATCATTATGTTTTAATATGCTTAATGTATTGTAAGCCACCTAGGAAGACCTCAGCAGTTATAGGCAGCCTATACATATGTGTATCAATAAATATAAATAAATAAATTAGGCTTCCGCAGGCTATTCTCACCTTCTCCAGCATTTCTTTACAGGTATTCTGAAGGTTTCCCCAGTAGATTCTCACCTCTCCATTGGGGATTAACTATAGCTATTGCTCAAATGCAGACTTTGACCATTAATTGAGTAGTGAACTCATATTAAAAGGTTATCTGTGTGCACACTATTTTAAATGCATGTTTGGAGAGGAGGGGGCCAGATGGAGTAGAAACAGCCTGAGATGTAAAGCAGAAAACTGAAAAGATGAAAACATAATGTCAACAATGAGTCAGAATGTGCTTAATAATTGCAGCACTTTACAGCAAATAACTGTGCATCATTGATTTGCAAAACACATGCTGCACAGTTCCAGAAAGCAGAGTAGAACAGATCTTAACAAGCACAGCCAACAACTGTATATCTTTCTTTGGGAGGAAAAAAATTATTTTCTTAAGTGCTCCTTTAGAAGATAGCTGTCAAACTACCAAGCTGGCCAATAGCCAGAGACCCTACAAAACCATGTTACAACGACCCATGCAGGGGAGAAAAATAAACAATTGAAAAGCCCTTTCAAGTTCTATTTCTCACAATGTAATGAAACAGTCAGCCATTAGTTTTGTCTCCATCTTCTTGCAGAATAGTTTGCCTGTTGCCCGAAATGCAAGCATGTACTCTGGAGGTGCAGAACCTGTGTATTCCCAGGGCTGAATTCCATTTTGAAGAAGCTCTTGGAGGCTGCATTTGGGGGTGGGGGCAGGCCCAGAATATCTGCATATTTTAGCTCAAAGCTCTTACTGCAAGTAACCAAGGCTTCAGTTTTAGAATAGGGGAGAGATGTCACAAAAGTCAGAAACCCCCCAAATGATCAGTGCTTGAGGGACAGGAGCATGGTCCTCTGGGGAAGTCTTAAGGGGCAAATCTATGAGGCCAGATTTGCCCCCTGGGAGGGCTAAATTTGGCTCCCAAGCTTGAGTTTTTGCACTGGTCTTCCACACACTTTTCTCATGTCTAGGTTGACAACTCAAAGGCCCGCCTGTATCTCTGAACACAGAGGTACTTGAACCTATAGCTGGACAAAATAGGACATTGCACACCCTCAGAGCAGGCCTGGCTTTTTCAGAGTTGGAAATTGACAGATCACTTGGATGCTTGAGATTCAAGCCAAACCCTTCTTGTTCTGCAAATTATATCACCGTTTTTAAAAGTGCTAGTCAAGACACCTCGATCACATTAAAAGTGAGGGGTTACAGGAATAGGTTTCTGGCCATGCACCAAGGATGGCTGCCCGTGTTCAGCAACTAGTATGGCAGTGCAATACTATTGGCATAAATAGGCAGACCAGGTTGGCATAAATTTGATAAACTGAGTTCAGAGCTGAGGGAGACTATGAAGGCCACAGAGCTCTCCTCCACATATATCCAGACATCATGAGTGGAGAACACTCATATTCCAAGCATTTTTTCTGTCCGGCCACACTGCTACTCCTATCTGGGATGTTTTCTCTCTTAACCTAATCTTCTCTTTATTTTTTAGACTAACAAAGGTGATGCCCTGGCCAACCGTGTCCAAAATACATTGGGGAATTATGATGAGATGAAGGATTTGCTGACCAACCATTCTAACCAGAGTCACCTTGTAGGCATCCCAAAGAACTCAGTGCCACAGACCCCAGTAGATAAAACTGAGCAGAGCTTTTTCCCAGAACAAAGAAACCGGATGATCCCACCCCACCAGGTCACGGGGCACTCCTCAGCATCCATGCCTCCCCCTACTTCCATATCAACCAGTTCCAGTTTGCTGCACAGTCATCAAAGCAGCAGGAAATCCAGGACTGATTGGTCCCGTGGCAATCATGGCTCCAGCAGTGGCCAGCCAAGTCAAACTGGTAGTCAGCAAAGTCGGACAAAACACAGCTCTTCTCATGAGCCGCCGCAAGGCAGGTACGAGGACCTTTTTGCCTGTCAGGGTGATGCGCATAAAACCGGAGGAGGCGAGGAAGCCAACACGCCGCCGTCGTCCTCACACTCGAGAAGACACAACCATTCAAAGGCAACCGTTGCAGAGCACTCGTATAAAGAAAGCAACCATTCGAAGTCTCCAGTGGATCTTGAGTTTCTGGGCCATGGACCGGGATCTCCACTCCCTTCCACATCTTTATTGTCAGCAAACAACAGTCTTTCAGCACCAAACTTTCCTCCAGGACTTCACTGTAAGAGTAGCATGACCCAGCAAAAGCCCACTGCGTATGTTCGGCCAATGGATGGCCAGGACCAGGTTCCAAATGACTCACCTGAACTGAAGCCACCAGCAGAAATTGAAGGTGTATATGGAAACCAAACCTTTGGAAATCTGCTGGAAGGAAAGACTGCCGGAGCAGGAGTGAAGAACAAATTACCAAAGCTTACCATTCCTCCAGCGAATGAAGTAAGTCTTATTTTTCCCCCTGTTACAGCATTTTAGGATGCCATGCTTCTTCAATTTCCTATTAGACTGCCAGTCTCTTAATCCCAATATATTATTACCTTTTCCAACAGCCACCCAAGAAATATGGATGTATAAGACATTTGCTTCAGTTCATTAATGGCCAGAATTTATCCTGTTTGCAGCTCCTGCAATCTGTAGCCAAAGTTTATACCTTTCCACACATGCAGTGCAGCTCTCAATGCAGGGGGTGAGGGTGTACATGTCAAATAATACAAGGAAAGCATACTCCTTTTAAGAGTACACTCAAAGATAATCTAATCAATGAGAGAAGGTTATATACTTTGGAAGATGCACCTAAGTACACCTCACATGAAAAGACAAGACAAAAGCATGTGTTCTGATCAGGCCAGAGTTGAACTGAGCTTTCAGGTGGAACACAGAGAACTTTTATGGGCTCTGGCTTTGCTGACTTCTTAATCCCTACTGAGGAAATGGTGGCTGCAGCTCGAGAGATAGACCTGTGTCGGGGTCATGCAAGAAAAGCAGAGGAACTCCACTGTCCCTCTGCTGCATTTGTAGGGGATCTCACTACAAATTGCGCTTGGCTAGAGGCACTTGGGCTGCAGGAAGGAGCAGGAAGCAAGTTCCTTCCACTCCACATCCTCCTCCTCATACTGCTATTAGTAGCCACATTGCTACTGGTGGGAGCATGTCACTGCCTCCACTTACTTGCTGAGTCTGCAGACTAACCCTTACTAGCAGCTGCCCTTTGGAGGAAGGGTTCCCCAGGAAGGCTTGCGACTGGGTGTCCCTCAAGTACTCTAAGTAAGGTGGTGGTGGGGAGAAAAGGGGGAATGGCAAATCTATACCAATGGGAACTGGATCTCTCTTCCTAAAGGCAGATTCAGGCCTTTTCTTGCCCCTCTCTTCCCTAATCCAGCTCCTAATGGAATATTACTAACCTCTGAGGAAAGATGGGTGAACCAGCCAAAATTCAGTCACTGAACTGCCAGAATTCCCTCTTAAAGCTCATTACGAGTCCGTATCAGACTGCAAACTCAGTTTTTATTCTTGCAACATGAACATCTGTGCATAGTTTCCTAAATGTATGCATCAGTGGTGCACATCATTGAAATATATGCATTCTTCTCCCATGTGTGCATTTTCAAAACTGAGCATTTCAATGCATGTTTTTTTCAAAGGTGCACATACTGTCAAATACATTTGGGGGTGGGGGTCTGTTAATCACATTGCAAGCTTGGAAATGCATCAACTTGAAATGCAGATTGTGTCTGAGTGCATGTGCAGTCAGTCTAGAAAGTGCAAACAGTGTAGTTCCTATTTTAAAAAATGAACCGAAACAAATTTCTCCTACAGTGGTTGAGCAAACTTGTTTTTCGTATCTCCTGTTGCAAAAGCAAGTGATCCACTTGATGTGCTGCTGTATATTGGTTGGGGTCAGGATGGGAGAACCAGGGCTGCTCAAGCTTGCTGAAACTCTCTGAACTGCCCTTCGAGGTTTGGCTTGGCTTGGCTTGGCTTGGCTTGCTCCGCTCCTTCTTGGTGACCTGTTTTATTCAATCTGCTGAAAGGGGTGAAGTGTGTATTTTCCCAAAGGTATCTTTCCCTCATTAGGAAAGTGAAAAATATGGTTTGGCTCCTTTTACTTCCCTGGTCCACAGGTGATCATAATTCTGGATGTGGACACAAGTCTGGGAATGTGTGATCATTTTATACATTTTTGGAGAATACATGCTTTCTGTTTGTTATGAACGGCATTATTTTCACAGATTCCCAATTTTGGGGGGCAGTGATCAGGAACTGGCTGTTCGGAAGTAAATGTGAAGGAAACCTTACCTTCAGTGAAATAACTGTATGACTGGACTGTTTATTTCATTTCTGCTAGAAATGTTCTGAATTCCAGGAATCTGATCTCTTTCCATTAAATCCACATTATTTATGACTGGTATGATTTTAAAGGACAGTGTTCTCACCTCTTCCTAGATCAAAAGCTTGGAAGTGCTGAGGATCAC
The DNA here is from genome assembly GCF_004798865.1 of Varanus komodoensis. Taxonomy (NCBI): domain Eukaryota; kingdom Metazoa; phylum Chordata; class Lepidosauria; order Squamata; family Varanidae; genus Varanus; species Varanus komodoensis. The sequence continues at coordinate 1,652,258 of NW_025335549.1, forward strand.
CCCACGATGCACCATGGGCCAGGCGTGGGCGTGTGCAGCAGCCACCCCACTGCCACGGGCACCCTCTGTTCTTCGGTCCCTCTTCCTAGGAGCAAACCTGTCTCTCTCCAGTTGTTTGGCCCAGTGGGGATTTCTTGCTTGCTGAGTTGCTAGTGTTGTGCCATTTGTTAGAACTCTTAATCTCAGGTACCAAAATGTTGACTCTCTGAGCAAAGGATGCCTCTCATTTCCAGTCCATAGGTGGTAAACCTGTTTGCATCTCTCCTGGTGCAGTGGCTGAGGCATCTTTTGAACCGCCAGTAAGAGGGTTGAGGACCAATGAGTTTTTCTAGTATATCTTTAATCCAACACATTGTTGCACATTTGGGAGATGATAAATGGAGGGCAGCCTTCCTTGCAGGACAAATGAATGCACAGCAGACAACTGGGAGCTGAGTATACTGTAATGCTGAGTGTGTGTGCTGCAAAGCGACTGCTGAAATGAGGACCGGGGTGTCTCTTCCCAACTGGGCTGCATTAAATGTTAAGCTAATTTAAGCCCCATTTGTTTCAGTGGGACTCCTCGAAGTAGGGACACACATTGTATAGAACCCACTGGAAGGTTTTCATGTAGTGCCCATTATTTCATGGCAGCTGCGTTTCATTAGCCTGGCCGGACTGTGAAAACTAGGCAGAGGGTTTCAAGGAGCTAGAAAGCACAATGAATGGATGATGTTTCAGTTGGTGCTTGGCAAAGTCTCAGTTGCTCTGTAAATCCAAACTATGCTAGAATCAGAAATTCTAGCAAAAAGGAAGATGTTTCGTGCTTTGCTTGTTTGGTTCCCACCTACAGTTCTGCATAATTTTCAAAATACTAGAATGTGCATGCAATTAAGGCTTTTCTAGTGGCTGGCCCTGAGAAATTTTGTGTACCTGTGATCAATACTTTAATCTGTAATTAAAGATAGTATGGTAATATCTGAAGGTTGTATCTCTGTTGTTGTTGTTGAGCTGAAATGTTCAAAGAGGTTGCACTTCAAGGATGCTTGGAAATTCTGAATAACTTGTCCTTATTTGAGAAGCCATTTTTGTCTGGTTCTCCATGGAGGTTCACAGAATTATTCCATGGAGAATTAATAGTATAATCCTGTTCACATGTTCTTTACTTCAGGCCACAAGATGTCTTGACTACCTTTGGGTATGACCAAATAGCCTTAAGCCAAAGTTGTGTTTTGAATGGTTACTACCATTCATTCAGTCATTGGTTCATCTCATTCATTACAATTGTGTTCTGCCCAACAGTGGAAGCTCTTTGCGAGACTCAGGATTAATGGAAAACCTTTATGATTCAAGCATTTAAAACAGGGTACAAACAAGATAAATCAATAAATAATAAAACTAACTTAAAATGCCCCATCACAGAGGAATGCCTTAACCTGGCACTGAAAAGATGACATTTGGGTATGCATATATATATGTGTGTGTGTGTGTGTGTGTGTGTGTGTGTATGTATGTATGTATTTATTAAAACATTTTTATGCCGCCCCATTCGCCGAAGCCTCGGGACGGCTTACAACACTAGATAAAACAATAAGTTAAAATATCCATATAAAATGATCATAATTTAAAACATGCATTATAAAATAAGCCGCCCTGGCCAGATAAAATTCAGTTGTATTAGCATTTAAAATGTTGCTTAAATAAAAAGGTCTTTGCCTGGCGCTGAAAAGCAAATAACGACGGTGCCAGGCGGACCTCTCTGGGGAGCGCATTCCATAACTTAGGCGCCACTGCTGAGAAAGCCCTCCTCCGAGTACTCACCCTCCTAATTTCCTTCATGGAGGGTTCCCGGAGGAGGGCCTCTCCCGCCGATCTCAGGGGGTGACTGGGCAAATATGGATGTAAGCGCTCCTTCAGGTAACTAGGACCCAAGCCGTTTAGGGCTTTATAGGTCATCACCAACACCTTGAATTGGGCCCGTGCCCAAGGTCCATGTGCCTCTTCCTTATAGTTCTTTGAAGTAAAATCAGATGTAGACTGGACACCTTTTCGAATAGAGGACTGTTCCCTACCAGCTCTTCCAAACAGAGGGCTTTCCTCTGTAAAACAAGATACTTGGCCACAACGACAGGGATGGCTTCATTTTCTTGCGCACACCAAAAGTCAATAAGTACATAAAACGTTATTGTGGAAGTGATGTGTGCTTCCTAAGGGAGAGAGGAGACTGTGCTCAGTCATTTCGGTAACATTGCATTTGCCACCTTCATTTTTGTAAAACAAGCCTCTAGTCCTCATGACTGTGTATGAAAACATGGAGGCCAAATCTTTGAAGCTAGGAGGGGGTCACTCAGGAATTCTTCATGATTAAGTGCTGGGCATGGTGCTCAGCCCTTCTGCCTCCCAGGGCTCTCAGAAATGGAATATATTCCAAAAGTAAGCATAATATATTCAAGTTGCATGATACAGTTTCCTGCAGAAGCTTTGTTACTCTAGTGCTGAATCTGCCTTTGTCTAGTATTGTGTGCGCTTGGCCTGGAATAGGAGCAGCTCTCCAAAGAAAGCTGTGTGGCATAAAACTTGTGTCGTTATTTTGCTTTTAGGGGGTTCTCAATAACGTGCTGCATACGTAACACTTACCTCCAAGTGGACTGAAATAACAGGACTTGCTGATCAGAGTTCCCAAAGTATCTATTTCATAGTTGGTAATATCAAGGGTAAGCAATGATGCATTCTTAGGGTACTTAATTACAAAAGGTCAGCGTCTTTCCCTCCCCTTTTTTTGGAAAAGGGGGAATAATTGTTTTGAGCCAATAATTTGCTCGACTGCTTTAAAGAAGAAGGAAAAAAAAAAACCCTTGCCATTATTTATTAACATTCCAGAGGGCAACAAAGAGTGATGTGTTTTGCAGGAGAGCTTGGAATAATTTTCTGGGAACAGCATCTGAAAACTGTAAAAAGGCCTATTTATATCAAGTGGAAGTGGAGGGTTTCTTGCAGATGGTGTTTTATTAGAAAAATGTATTTGTTAATAAACGTAGCTTTGTACAAGATTGCTTTACAGATGTTTCTGTTTATTTTTACCTTGGGTTAAAAATCTGCTGAAGTAGTCTGTAGCAATTTGTCACCAGTATTGTTTGGCAAGGAAATAATTGCATGCAAAGAAAATAATGAGGTTGCAAAGGCAAATAAATGTGTTCACTCTCTCTGTCTATTAAAAACTAAAACAAATCCATTAAGAAATCTGAATGAGAAGTTTTAAGTCAGAGAGCAGGAGAACACTGTGGGGTGTTTACAGCGTGCGGCAAACATGGGTTACTTACAACTTAAGAACTTGGATCTAAAGAGGTGTGATCAGAAGGAGAAAATGTATTAGTGCTGCTCTGTGAATTTTGTGTAAGCATTAGAGGAGTGTGCATGGCAAAACGTACTTTGTGCTTGGTGCTCCCCTATAAGTGGTTGCACAAGCCCTCAAGTAAGGGTGCATCTGGCCATCTTCAGGACCCCAGCCCAGCCCTCTGGGGTTTCCAAGGTGTGTGGATCCTACCTTCGGGCCAGGTCATTCACATACTCGAAGATCGAAATGTCTCTCTAACAGCTGAGTACTACCTGTATGAGCTTCAGGCGGCAATATGCTGGTGTTTCTGATCATTTTTCTTTGCATCTCAGCCCCATCCAATTTGTCATTGGCCAAAACCCTTTTGCCTTGGCATCCAAGAATTTCTCCAAATAAAGTTCAGCTCTGGGGTTGAAGGGGTTCCCCAGTCCTTCACCGGAGGAAAACACTTCATAGGTCAACACCACAATGTTGTGCTAACCAACAAGCACTGTGCAAGTAGGAGTAGCCCTGGCAGTAGCATATTAGATTCTTATCCTGCCTTTTCCTCTTTTTCGCGCCATATTGTCCTCACAGCAACAACCCTGTGAGGTGGCTCAGGCTGAGGATGACTAACTCTCTTCACGGACAAGTGGGGACTAGAACCTGGATCTCCCTGCTCCCCAGTATGGTGGGCTCAGCACCACACTCCGTTAATGCGCAATTCTTCCCCACAAAACGTTAGTGCTGGCTGACTCATCTCGCAGAAGAGCTGGAGAAGACTTCTCTCTGGACGGCGCTGTAATGCAACAGCATCAGCACACAAATGTTGTCCAAATGTGAGCAGACAATTTTTCATAGCACAGCATGACAGAGTGGCGGGGGCTGCATTACGGCATGAGAAGCATGGTCAGCAGGTAATATATGTTCACCATCTGTAGCATATAAGCTCCGGTGGGCCATAAAATGTCTTAAAAAGAGCCTTGTACAAATGGGAGAATTTATCTGGGATCGAGGGGCCCTTTTTTGCCTGCGACATTCTTTTGGTAAGTCAAGGCTTTGCACTAGCCCAAGGGGCACCTTTGGATGGAAGCCAAATATGCCAGAATATAGATCAAGGAATGATCTCATGGGAAAGTCTCTTGCATGGGGGAATCATCAAAAGTCTGGGTCAAACAGCATATTATGTTCATTCCTCAGTTTGGAACTGAACTGTTGTTTTAACTTCAAGTAGTTTTGGTGGTGGATCAGGTTGGAGGGGGCAGCACATGCTTGTGGTCCTGATGCCCCCCCCTCCCTGAAAAAAGAATGCTTCTGTTTCCATTGTGCAAAGCTCAGCTGTAAATGCACAGCTTCTGCTATGAATGTGTCAGAATCTATGCATCTGTTACTAAAATCTCACGGTTGCATCTCTCGGTTGGGGCTAAGAGCATTTTGAAACATCAGGTCTGTTCAACTCACTACATGCAAGATCGAGACCAATGGAGCCACCTGCAATGGTGGTGCTGGCTCCAGGCTTTTGAGGAGAGGTGGACAGGAGACCCTCAAAGAAGCCCTCGCCCTCTCTGATCATAGCTCCTCACCACCACTGTCCATAGGTGCTGTGGCTTCTCCTTGTTTTCCTCTTGCTACCATGGGCTCGCTTGCCAGGCAGAGAGCCAGGGAGTGAACAAGCAGGAACTTCTGCAGATCTCACTACTGCTCTTTTCTGGTCTTGGGCAGAAGGTGGGTCCTAAGCTGGCTGCAATGGAGCAACTCCAGGGGCCTCTTTTCCATGTGCTTCTGCAAACGTGTGGGCCTTTGATGGCCATGGAATGGCATGAGGGCAACAACAATATGAGGTACTGCCCAGTACCGGAGAGAGAAGAGCATCTTTACATTCCTTCAGAACACCATGGTGGTGATGCCTGTTGAATTAGCAAGGGGCCATCCTTAAAAAGGCCTTGCTTCAGATGCAAAGGCCATGCAGCTCAGATGGTGGGCAGGCTCCAAAGGAGGTCTTACTGGAAGCAGTTTTGTATGGGAGCAGGCAGTCCTTCCTGTAACCTAGGCCCAAGTCATCTGGGTCTTCAAAAAACTCTTTGAAACTAGCACTTTGAATTGTGCCCAGAAGCAAACCGTGAGCTCCTTAAGCAGTAACAGCATGTGCTCTGTTACAAGCCTGTCTTCAGCCAGGCACTACATCGAATGCAGATCCTTGAACACACAGGAGAGACCACTCTGTCCCCAGTTCCAGCAGTCACTGAGCTTAAATTCACCATTTTGATAGACTTTGGTGCATTTACTCTTTTTTAGAGAATGCATGCTTACATGCCATTTTGCATGCACTGATTCTTCAGCATGGTCTTTTGCATTTTCCACTTGGCTGCCAAGTAAAAAGTATGGAACATGCTGATCACAGAAAAAGATTTATCTGGTCTGTAGGAACTCTGGAGCTATTCAGTAGGAAAACATACACACACCCCCTAGGAAATATTCCAGTGTGTGTGTGTGTGTGTGTGTGTGTGTGTGTCTGTTTTAAGGAGCACATGAGTTCTGGCAAGTATTTTGACTACATGGTTCAGGACCCCTTTTCTGCTTTTAAGACAGGATGTAAGATGATTCTTCTGCAATGGTGGTTCTCATGTCGTGCTTCAGGGACTTGGAACCTTCTTAGGGATTCTCATTGAAAAAATCATCTGTGCTGGACATGCTTCCTTGAACAAACAGCTGGTTCATACCAGACTAGTCTTCCTCTGCAACAGGCAGGTCCAAGGAATGCATCGGAATTGGTTGAGCAACATTAAAGTGCATCTGAGCACATGCTCTGCTTCATGTTTAGCACTGAGCCCATTGTGTACCTACCTGGAAGACCCACTGTGCTTTCAAGGGCCAGCTGACAAAATAAAAATATGCACTGGGCCATTAAACTGGACATGCTTTAAGTGACTGTCCGGGCTGGTCCAGTGGTCTGGGCCTGCCTGAACGGAGTATGTACCCTGAAACATGCTGCAGAGCCCTCTGCAAGGTGTGGTTGTTTATCACATTCCTGTAGCACTCGATCGTTCTCTGGGTGATGCTCTGGATCCCTCATGGGATTCCCCCAAAGCAGTACAATGAAAAACCATTGCTCCCCCCACTGATTCCTACGGCCGTTATGCTGTTTGCTTAATGAGGTTAGCAGGAGGGGAAATCCGTGATCATCATTTATTGAACACTGTTCTGGGCATATGACGATGCGATTGGATTCTCTTCTTGTCACTAGAGGGCATTCGATGCTGAAAGTGACCTTCTGGTCTTTCCAGGGAGTTCTTCAGGTAGCCCCACTTCTGTCACAATGAGCATGCCTTAAATCGAGGGAAGAAAGAGTTTACACAGTCCCCATTATAATCAAATCAACAAGTCATAATGGACTTGCTTCATCTGTCTATAACCGCTTCAGCAGCAGGATCTCCAAATTTAAGAGTATTCACCTAGACTTGAAGGCAAAGAAAAGAAAGGTGGATAGACGAAGCAGACGCAGTGGATGTGGTATACCTGGACTTCAGCAAGGCCTTTGACAAAGCGCCCCATGATATCCTGGTGGAGAAACTGAGGCGTTTTGGGATACACCAAAGCACTGTCCGGTGGATTAGGGCACAGTTGCCTGACTGAAAGCAGAAGGTAACCATTAGCGGGGAATCATCGGGATGGCGGCCAGTGACAAGTGGGCTCTGTCCTGGGGCCGATCCTGTTTAATCTTTTCATTAACGACATGGAAGAAGGGGTGAACAGTCTGCTGATCAAATTCGCAGACGACACTAAAACTGGAGCAGTGGCCACAACTGAGGAGCAGGTACTCCAGATCCAAAAGGATCTAGACAGACTATGGAAGTGGGCAGGAGACAACAGGATGGCGTTCAATGTGGATAAGTGCAAGGCCTTGCACTTGGGGTATAAGAATGGGTTTCATAAGTACAGGTTAGGGGACGAGTGGCTGGAGAGCAGCACTTGTGAAAGGAACCTCGGGGTGCTGGTTGACTACAGGCTGAACATGAGCCAGCAGTGTGAAGTGGTGGTCAAGAGGGCGAATGCCACCCTTGGTTGCATAGCCAGAAGTGCAGCGTAGGGCCACAAGGATGGTGGCCAGTTTGCAGGGAAATGAGGCAAGACTGAAGGCATTGGGTCTTTTTGGCCTGGAAAAAAGGACACGCCGAGAGGATCTGTTGGCGACACACAGGTATGTGAGGGGGTGCCACACAGAGGTGGGTCATGACCTTTTTTCCCCTGTAGTGGAGGGCAGGATGAACTCCAATGGAGCAAAGCTCAGGGAACCAAGATTTAGGGTGGATGCCAGGAAGCACTTCCTGACACTTAGGACCCTGAGGGTGTGGAATGGGCTTCCCCGGGAGGTGGTTGAAGCCCCATTGGTGAGGGTGTTCAAGGATAGGTGGGGCATGCACATAGTAGGCATGTCGTGAGTGGAGCCAGCTAGAGCCGGGAGTCAGACTAGATGCCCCGGGAGACCCCTTCTGACTCCCTCTTTTTCTATGTTTCTATGAAAGGCAGAAGAGGTCCATGCTACCTCATCAGCATGGAAGGACTTTTATCAAATAGATGAAAAATAAAAAGCAGTTGGTTATGACTTCCCTACTTACCAAGGGAAACCACCATCTAGGTTTCACTGGTGAGAAGTTATACCCCACCTATTCAGTCAGGATTTTTGAACAGAAATAGAAAACTGTGTCAGACAAATCAGCAGAGGTGCAGAAGACCTCCTCTTCTCTTTGCTTCTCTGAAAAATGACCCACTGGTTTTTTTTCTTCCTACTGCAGAGGGTTTTTTCCCTATTTATATCCTGCCTTTTTCCTACAAAGGGCTCAAGGCAGCTTACATCATTCTCCTCCTCCATCTTATCCCCACAACAGCAACCCTGTGAGGTAGGTTGGGCTGAGAGTCTGTGACTGGCCCAAAGTCACCCAGTTGGCTCCATGGCTGAGCGGGGACTCGAACCAGATCGCCTGAGTCCCAGTCCCATGCTCTTAACCACTACGCCACACTGGCTCTCAGATATTTATTTTGTATTTGCATTTGCATTTGCATTTAATGAGCTGATTGCATAGGAGCTGGGAGGAGAATTCCTTGAGAGCCACTCTCCCAATACGAACGTGCGATGCTGTTCTGCTCCCTGACCCAGACACCTTAGATGTAGGATGGGCAGCTACAAGAGACAAGACCTTTTCTGTAGAGGTACCCACACAAAGAGATGTCTTCCTGGGGAAGCCCCACCTGGCTTCCTCACTTTGTTCTCCTCCATTCCAACAACTGCATTGCAGCTGAGATGCAGGTGCTTTGATTTGGTTGTTATGGTGCTCTAAAAAGCAGCTGGCTGGTCCATTTCAGGTGATCCATGGGTAGCCTTCACCCCGCACACCCATCCGCCAGGGCCACATCTCTGCTCTGCCACTGTGCCGCCAAATTCAGTGGCGGCAAACATTCTGCCACCTGAATGTACTTATACTAGTTTTTTCTGCTTGTGACCTGCTCCAATTATCCAGGATATAAAACTGGGATACCAGTCTTCAAAATTAATCTTCCCACTTCAGTGAGATTTGGAAGATACATTTCAAAGACTGGGATGCCACTTGTGAGGAGCAATGCTGGCAGGTGGCTGCTATGCTCACATTCCGCTTCTGGGTTCCCAATGGGAGCTGCGCAGGTGAGGCAGGATGTAGCTCATTCGGTTCAATGGACCCGAGCTCTCATCTAGCATGGTGCTTTGTGTATTCTCCAATCTGTCCTCTTCAAACTCTGTACCCTAATTTTCAGCAGAGAAAATTCTCCCAATTTTTTCAAGGGGAGGAGAAATTCTCCAACATTTTCTTCGATGGTTAGCAGAGGCCATATCACAACTGCTCTCTTTTTCCTTTCTCTCTCTCTCTCTCTCTAATCTGTTCTTTTTATATTTTTTTTTTTTTTGCTTTTGTTCTGGTGTGCCTGTTTTTGCACAGCCACCATTCTCAAAGTTCTGTGATGACTGCAAAGTGGCTGAGGGTGTGTGTGTGTGTTCTTCATGAATATTGCACACCTCTGGCTGCACGGTGCCCTAATCTGAAAAAGGCCCATGGGGAGGGGGATTATCTCATGATGCCTTCCTCTGGGCTTTAATTGAAGTATGGGCCTCCAGGGAGATAGCAGGCTGCCTGGGAGACAATCGGGCCGTGAAAGACATGGCCCTCACACACCCCTTTGCCATCTTGTAAGTTAGGGCCTTGCAAGGTAAGAATTTCTCTACCATTTTCTTCTTCTTTGGCCTTTTCTCCCCCAAAGCAATTTCTCTTCTATTGCACTGAATGAGAATGGATGAAAAAATATGGAGGACCTGTTGGCACCCACCGGCTTGCACACTGCTCCAGAAGGCGTCCATCAGCGCAGCGGCCGCTTCTGATCCACCTCAATGCGACTTGTCTCATTCACTCCGGGAACTGTTTTAGTGAGGGCAGAGTATTGCGCTTCCTAATATATAGAAAGCAATCAGACACCGAACATCCACCCAAATGTGCAAAGCTAAACGTCCCATAATGCTCCTGTCACCACCCACTTAAGCAATGAAAGATGGATGCTTCTCTTGACATCCCATCTAAAAAAATATTTTGACAGGTTCAGTGTACAGTGAAATGATAAGCTTTTGTTATATGGGGTTTCAAATCATCCCCTTATCACAGGATATATTGATTAGCTTAGTACTTCCTCAGCCAGCTATAAAAAAAGGACCTGCACTCTTTCTGGATTAAAGAGCACGAAAAATTGGCAGGTAGATAACCATATTGATTCAGCCTGAGCAGTAAATGCAAGGAGCTTTGTATATGACTTATAAAATTTTACAGGCACAGTCAGTTTAAGAGGTTCCTATTTTTTTTTTTAATTGAATGGAAGGCAAACCAGGGGCTGGGGGAAGGGAAGCCGAGTTAACTAATTCCTCATTTTATGTTGATTTGCCAAATAACATTGCATTATGTCCTCTGTTTGTGGGTGAATCTTTCATTCCATATTTAAGCCTCCCCTTTGCTTTTAAAACTTCAGAGGTTGAAGAATAATGGACTGGAAGAAGCATTAGGATGAAATCCCTTCTCCTGGTTCATATTTCAAATAAAACAAAATAACTGAAGCCAAAACCAAGCCCAGAGCTGAGTTGTTCAAGCAGTGTTACAAGGCCTGGCCATGTGGTTTCTATTTGTAAATACTGTGAGAAGTATTGCTTTTGCAATACTTCTTAATGAGGGCCATATGATGGTGCTCATCAAGAGACCTCTTGCTGCAGATGCATCTCTCTTTGTGCAAAGCTGCTTGGCCGAGTCCTGCTCAGGCATCTTCGGACTCTGACTGCCACCACCTGCCACCCAGGGCCGAGCATTCCCAAGTGGTCAGAGCAGAGCTGAACCCAGACAGTATTCAGAGGGAAGCCAGGAACCAGTTGTGGCTCCAGGGTGCCAGTGAGGATTCTCAGGAGAAGATGCAGGCCACTTTCTGATGGGAAGAAAGCAGAAGAGGACAGTGCCTTGATCCAGGCTCTCCTGCCAGAGGATGCAGGCCTGCCCTTGTCCTCTGGCTCAGTGGAGGGGGCTGCACCTCCATCTCCACAGCTACTCAGAAGGTGCAGGCTACAGAATCTAGAGAAGGCCACCTCCTCCAGGAGGGACACACCTGACCATATTACAGGTCACATCAGCTTAAATAAGGCTTTGGTCAGCTTAACTCCTTGATGAGGTAAGAGACTCCTACTGGATGAATTAGGAAAAAGTTCCGGCCAGCAGGACCTGCATGGAGAAATCCACGGTCCGTATTTTGCTCTTGTTCTCTTCTCGTCGCCACTGGATACTACCAGCTTTCCTGGTGATCTTCAAGGGACCACAGAAAAGGAAACCAGCAGTCAGTGGTGACTAACATGCCAGAACTAGGAAGATTCTGGTTGTTTAGGCAAGTCCATATCCACCCTGTCTAAAAGGGCACAATCGCTAGCCTGCAGGAGCAAGACCAGTGCAGAGTCCACTGCTGGGTCAATACGTCACCGCTGGGAAAAGCTTAAAGGCCACCACATGGGACAAAGGGCTTTTGTCTCCAGCCCTGGAGTCTCTCGATACCAGCATGTAAGAATGTAAGAGCCATGATGGATCAGAACAAACACCTGTCTAGTCTAGCGTTCCATACACACAGTAGCCAACCCCTGTGGGAGTCCATAAACAAGACATGAGTGCAATCAAGTTTCCCAGTACACTTCCTCTGACTCTGGGGGTAATAGATAGCCATCATGACTGGCAACCATCATTGCCTCTATGAATTTGGCTATTCCACTTGTAAACCTGTCCAACTTGATAGCCAACACTACATTTTTAGTTACCAGTAGTTTAACTACCATACACCATCAATGACACTGCTTTAAAATAGCATAAGCAAAATATATGTTCCCTCTCCTAGGAAGGTACAGTCTAAATTTGGACAGTGGCAAGTGGAAGGAAAGACACGGAAGAAACAGGAGAGATGGCGGATAAGTGAGCATGTTTAGTTTTCTTTTTCTTGGGGCTGAGGAAGAGACCAAAACCTTCACGGAAAATGTGGATTTTGAGAGAGAGACAGGAAGTACCATGCTGGTGTAGGAGGAGGGAGTTTTGCATTGATCTCCCCTCAGCATCACATCCCCGAAGGGCAGGTACACAGAAGAGGACAAAGACTAGCAATGGGTGAACTTTGCATGAATGAACTTGCCATTTGCATGCCGTGCAATGAATTCATCCATGTGAATTTCGCTGAATGGTGGTTAATACAAAATCACCTTCTATTTTTTTTTGCACTTGTGCAGTATTCTGGGCTATCTTGAGAATGGTAATCAAGTGGTGAGCAGGATGTCATGTGTTGCTGTTTCTGGATGCTTGCTTTCTCATCACTCCTGTCACTCCTGTGTTATGATGAGCTGTGATGTTTAGCTGCCATCCCTGATACCGGTAGGAAGATGGACCTGCAGGGCCCTTCTCTTCCCCCCTTTCACACACCCAGAACTGCTGTGGCAACAGCGAGCAAATCAGCTCATGAGGCTACTTCAAGCTCTCACTAGAGAAGTCCAGGTGGTCAGATGCCCAGAAGTTTAAAGGGAGGGGGAGGAATCTGTGCACTGCTTTCCTGTATGTGCTTCAAAGCCCACACTGATTCTAGCAAGTTTGTCACACATTGGTCCAGGCTCACCATGAAGATGAGCATGACAGTTGGACAGGTTTTGACCAATAAGTTGAATAATTATACAATTCTGCTTGCTGTGCAAAAAGCTTTGCTGCCCTAGAGGGTAGACCAAATGGAAGCTTGGAAAAGAAATAGATTTCAGGTGGTTATGAAGGAAAAAGCCCTTCTTAATATTAAGAACAGTTTCACAGTTGAACAAATTCTGTCCATGAGTAGTAGGTTCTCTCTCACTGGAGGCCTTCGAAGAAAGATTGCACAGCCATCTGTTGGGGGTTCCTCAACGTTCAAGGCCTTCAAGGCCCTTCCAGATCTATGAGTCTACAATATGCGAGTAGCTTACCTATATTGGTTAATCCAGATAATCATTCAAAACATGAGAAACATAGAAACACAGAAACAGAGCGAGTCAGAAGGGGCCTCCTGGGCCATCTAGTCTGACCCCCGGCACCAGCCGGCTCCGCTCACGACATGCCCACCATGTGCGTGTCCAGCCTATCCTTGAACCTTCATCAACAGTCCGAAGAGGCACTGTTTAGAAAGAGGGTACTGCAGTCTGCTACCTTGTTCTGCACTACGTGTCAATTGACTGTTATTGTCTTCCCATTTAAAGCTCTTACCATGCGCCAGCGTTCTGTCTCCAAGTTCCTCTTTTGTGCCTTGATGGCCAGTGGTAGGAAAACTGCCTTGGGGGATCCAGATATTCTTACACAAATGGCTTTGATCACTGGCACCCTAGCAGATGAGCTAACATTGTTGCTTCCAAAGTTGCAAAAATTGGACGAAGACCTTAGGAGAGTATTTCTCGCTTTTTACTGCAAGTACTTCAAGGGTTCCCCCTCTTCTTTTGCTTTTGTTCCAAATATGGAAAAGCACTTAAAGCTTCAGGTGAAAGCTTCATGTGGGAATATTTTAGTAACACTAATAAAAAAGGAGGAAAAACACACACAGGGAAAGAACGTTAAATACACACACTGGCAACTGACCATGAATTGCACAGGCGTGCTTTTTAGCTGGATGACTATTTCATGCAAGTTGGCCATATTTGCAAACAAGTATAACTATAAAAGGAAAAGTAATGGTAAGTTTTGCTTGAAGATTAGGTAGGGTTGTAGGCTTGTTGAAAGGAGAAGGCAAAACAGCTGACCCCCACCTACTTTACCCGCACCCCCATGCACGTTTTGCTGTCACTGGTTTTCTTTTGAAGAGATGTCCCTTTTGGGGTCGGGGTGGATACAATTTTCCTCAGCCCTGTACTCCAAGGGAATCTTGCATCATGGTGTTACAGTGTCCCAGGGATGTTTTGCATGGCCCCCATCACTTCCCAGGATTCCTTTTTGAACAGTCCTACTTCCTGAAGGAGCGTTGTGCAGTCTGCATATAGATTGAAATCAAAAGCAGCCCATACCTGCACCTTTTCAATCCAAACTACATAGCACAAAAGGCAAAAGGGAAGAGATACAAAAGCAAACGGAGTCACCATGTCTTAAAGTTTCCTAACTCTCTTCACAATGACCAGCTGAAATGGGGCCAATGGGGAGGGGAGAAGCTACGTGGAGGTTGACTTCTCTGTTGAACCAGCTGTCCCAGCTGTCTGTCTGTTGAATCAGGGGCGGGGCGGGGGGGGATGCCTCCTTTTACATCTTCCTTCAGCCTAAGACTGGAATTCAAGGGCTCGAGTAGGTCTACCTGACTCTACTTCGGAGCACAGTGCAGGATTTTTGCTTTTTTATTTTTTGAATGTGCAGAGTTATTTTTAGTGTCCCATGAAGAATCTGATGTTGGGATGAAACCCTGGCAGATTTTCTCAATTCAGTCTGGTGATGATCCACCCCATCCATGTTGCCCTGGTGCTGACTCAGTCTGACACAAGTCAAGTCAGCACATGGACTTCCATCCCTAAAGCAGGGTGTGGTTTGCATTTTTTAACTGTTGGAGAAATCCATGCAAAATGTAGCCATCTGATCACAAATGAAATTAACATTTTAAGGTCCAGTGTGAAGCATATGTAGATACAGTAAGCCTCCAATCTCTCATGCTAATGCGAGAGCATGAACAACAACCAGAATAACAATCTGGATCTAGTAATTCAGTGCCAATTTGTGCATTGTGTGCAATTTGTGCTAGACATTCTCAGTTCTTGACTCCAAATTTATGCAAACATTTTGTGCCATTTCATGGACGCTCAGAACAGACACTGAACTTGGGCTGCATTGGACTATCAGGTCAGAAATGTGTTGAAAATCCATCAAGCTCAAACAAAATGAGTTTCCCAGTGCTGCACCCCCTTGTAGCTTGTCTTGGGGTGATGGAAGGCCACTTTTTAAGAAAAACCTTTAAACCAGGTCTTGCTTTTGAGTCCAGTAAAGGGAATGTTGCTGTTTAATTTTAACACACACACACACACACACAGTATGTAAGCAACTCACTCTGTAACAGGAAAAAAAGGAAAAATCTTTACAGTCAATTGTTAAAATTAATTGAAATTGTAGGGCAATAGCTTGAGGGAAAAACCTACCTTGTTTCTGCTACTCCTTGAAATAGGAAGCTGAATGACACTTTGCAAGGTGGAAGAAAGCATGTGTCTCCAGGAATCTGGCAAAAGTACTTCCCATAACCTGATCCTTCGAACCAAAGTTGTGGCTCTTTCAATGGCTGCTGTGAAGCCCACAGTTCTTTAGGAACTCATTTGGATACTCATAAATAAGGTCTGCCCAAATGAATTTTACTTACTGTACCTCCTGCTGCTTTCCCTGCTCCAGTTCCTTGGAGTCACTCCATGCAATTATGTTCCCCAGATGTGTAAACCCATCAGGTTATGTTTCATAGATGTGCAAGTAGTGGCACTTAAAGCCATTGGACAAGTAAGCAGCCATGAGAAAACTTGTTGTGAGTGAATTTCCACACTTCACGTTCCATATGCTGTGTTTTCAAACCCAGACACTGAGGTTGTTCTTGTCCTTAATATTCAGAGCAGTGTTTTAATAAAACTAGCATGATGTTCTCTTAATGGATTTGGTGGTTTTCCACAATTGTGCGTTTCTTTTCATTTAAAGCAGTGCTGGCCTGGTGCTTCTTGGTTGAGGACTTTGAAGCTCAGATGGAGATGGTAGATACCTAACCATCTGCTTCAGGATGTGAGTAGGGCTGTAGGGAAAACTTCTCTTTGAAATAGGAAGACCATGCTCTGCTCTGCTCCTCTCCTCTCCTCTCCCCCCCCCCTTCTTTCTTTTTTGCAACATTCTCCCAGTTGCTATTGAGATATAACTTTGTTGCTGCCTTTTTAAAGGAGTCTAAACTGTTTCAGGGCAGGTTCATTCTGAATTAAATCTCTGGTTGTATGTGCTCTCCTTCTTCCCCCATATATAGTCCATAATGCAGAGGTGGGGAGAGAAAGGAGAGAGAGAGGTGACAAAAGTAGGTACGTAGTACTTGTTCCCTGAATTTTGATGCGGTTCGGTTTTTCACTCTGCAAGTTGCCAATCCGGAAGGTGTGCAAAAGCGGTCCTTCCCCTCTCCTGCACTCCCCCGCCCCCTTCTTAGAGATTGTTCATATCTGTGGCTAATGGGTATGAGATGTCTTTGCATGAAAGCTCTTCTCATTGCCCAATTCCAGCCAATCAGGAATCTCAGCGCCATAGTGTATCAATTAGGGAAAATAATGCCTCTCACAGGCAATCCCACTGTTCTGGCTCTGGCACCCTATGACAGGAGTCCTAAAGATGTGCGAGAATTCTTCCTCTAGACACATGTATCACAGAAAATCCAGATCTTCGAGTCACCTAAATTTAAATTACTTTGCACTGCATTATTTATAGAATGGAGAGTGGTCTGAAGGAGCTGGATTCAAATCTAGCTGTGAAAATTAAGTGGATTTCAAGGACATTACCTAGCATGGTGAATGGGTGGGGATAACAGACACCATTGCCCATAACATCTGGAGAGCTTTGGGGTGGGGAGTTTGGAATGTGACACTTTTTCCCATTTGAACAGGCTGTTCCTAAAATCCAGGAATAGGCAAGCCGTGATCAGGGAGGGCTCTTTTTAGTGGTGGCACACTGATCGCAGCCCTCAGGCATGTTTGTAGCATTCAGTCACATGCAATGCCTTTTATTTTTCCAAAGTTTCATGTAGGCACTCACAAACTGAACATTTACTGATCTGTTCCTCAATTTTCTTCCCTTCCCTTAAGGACTTCTGCTCCTAGCACTACTGTTGTATAATCTATTTTTGTTGTGTTTGTATTATTTTACGAGGATTTCTAAATGGCTCTGAATATTTGAATGGGAAGAGACAAATACTGTAATTAAATAAATGCAATTAAATGTATGCTTGAACTAAGCAGGAAGGGATCTACTTCTCTGACATTTTCAGAAACCAAACCATGTTCAAATGACATGGCTAATTTGTATTTGAAAATTAACACCTGGCGTTTAAAATGACATCCATGCTGGACAGCAGTGTGCATTTGTAATGTTCCCTGTACACAGTTCTAGAACTGTCCCAGCAGCCTGCCCTGGATGAGAATGGATGGAGGATTTACCAAATCCTAGAACCACTTCCATCTTCATACATAATAAACACAGCTTCTGCAAATAACTCTTTTTATCTGTCAAACATGGTCGGCACAGATGCCTCCCTGATTGTCACGGAGGTCGTAAATAAACAATGGATCCGTCTGCATATTGCTTCTGTTTGGTTTTAAAACAGTCACACAGGGGAAACTATAGTTCATAAGTCTATTTTGTTCATAAAAGAAAAAAATGGACACTGTTAAGATGTTTTTAAAAATATGTGGAGGAGGAGGAAGAGGCCAGAATGCATCTGAAGTTACAGAACAGGCAAGGAAAGACTCAAAAGTTAAATCAGGGCTGCACAACTTCACACCTGGGAAAAAAATCTGGCCTCATGGGGTTCCCTAGGAACCACACTCCTTTCTCCTGGTTCCACCCTGTTTCCCCAACCACCAATTCTTTGGTAGGTTCCCTGCATTCCTGCAGTTTTCCTCCATTCTGAAGGCTTGTGATACTTCTCCTAAGCCTTAGTTGCTAGCAGTAAGAGCTTTTAGCTAAATCATGCTGGGTTTATGCTTTGTTTTCATGCCTCTTTGCTGCCGGCTCCACCTTCCATTGAAATTCAGCCCCCTGAGAACTTCTCCAAAATGGAAATTGGACCTTGGTCTACTGCCTTCTGCTGTGAGCTGCTTTCCACTTCTACTCGCTTGGGCAGCAGCTCTTCCTACAGCCAGTGCAGTGGAATCAGTCTTCCGCAACCAAATGTGTTAGACTCCCACTCCAAAACATTGATTGCGTTCACATATCACAACAAGCAGCCCCGTGGTTGTTTGAGTGAGTGGGGGATGTATTTATCTGGATGTGCCTGACATAGTCGTTTCTGTGCTAGCATGGTTTCCACCCTCACGTAGTCTTCCCACTTCAGCCACTGTGCCTGAAATTCCATCCCATGCGGGATGGCTGATGGTGCTCCTACAACCACTGATGCTCTTTCAAGGGGACTCTGTGGTAGCTGCATACCAGGAAAATCAATACCATATTGCTGAATTCAGATGACTGGAGAAACCACGGCAAAGTGTTGAAACTGTAGAACTGACTGTTGTTTCTTATAATGATTTCTAAAAACCAAATGTACCATGTTGAAATGCCACAACTGGCTTCAGTGACACAATAGACCATCCTGTTCTGTCATGTGAACTTGCCCAGAATGGAATAACGATTGATCTGGATTGACTTGGGAGTTCTGGTTTCTAGTTCCCTCTTAACCATGAAATTCAACTGGTGACTTTCAAGTTATGGAGATGTTGTAAGGAGGAGAGTTTTATAAGTCACCTTGGGTCCCTGCAGGAAAAAAGGAGAGCTATAAACATAATAAATAAATTAAGTAAATAAATAGAAACAACCTCTCAGCATTCCTGCACACTGGACTTGCTGGCTGTACCAGCAGTTCCAGTGCAGAACATTTGTAGTGCATAGCATTTTCAGGCTTGGAGGAAGATTTCCACATCCAGGTCCCCACTCAGCCATGAGCTCAGTAGATGTCCTTGAGCCAATCACTGAAACTCTGCCTCATTGGATTGTTGCCAGGCTTAAATAGGGGCAAGCCCCTCTTCAGTGCTACTGTGAACTCACTGGGTGGAGGTCGGAATATAAGTGTATTGTCCAGAGAAGACTCAGTGTGCTGTGAGTCAGAGTCTGTTATCTTTTGAAGAATAAGCAAACAGAAGCACCTCCAGAGTGGAGCTACACCCCAGACTAGAACTGGAACACAAGGACCAGCCCTGTATTTTTATTTTTTTTTTCCTGCACCTTGATATGCCCCTGCCACAGTTCCTCTTTGCTTCTGTTAGCATCACAGGGGTGGTGAAGGGATGAGCAGCCTTTTTGGAAGGGAGTTAAAGGGAAAGTGGTGCAGGAGGAAAGGGTTAAAACTCTTCTATTATGATCAAAAGATCTTTTGCCTCCAGCGCAAAGCAAAAGACTTCTAACTGTAGTCCTTTATTGAGTTAGCCTGACCAGTTAGGGCTGGCTTTGAATTGCAGAGTGAGTAATAGAAAAGTGGTTAACAAGAAGCATCCATCAAGTTAATGATCCCTCTATTTGTGTAGTTAGTTCTTGCTCATACCAGAGGCTGATTCCAAAAAGAATTCCCTTCCTCCCCCATCCCCCAGTGAAGCTGGCTCCACCCTCAGGAAGGTTCTCACTATGGGTGGACCACATAGTGGGGATGCTGGGCTTAACTGGTCTACTAGTTTGACTTGACGTGGAACCACTAGGCTGATAAATACAAATCTCCCCTCCTCCAGAGCATTCTATTCTACAGTAACTCTCACAAACAAGCTGGTTTTCATTGGCCAATCTAGCAGCTTAGCATTTCAGCCAAGATTTCTAACCCTGACAATTCTTCTAGTTCAGTTTCAGAATCTGAAATCTTCACCTTGGAGCACTGCATTTCAGGAGAAGCAGGCATAGTCTGTACATTTTAGTGTGACTGAGGATAGTCATCTGTTTGAAGGTTTCTCCTGTGTCATTCCAGTTCAAAGATAAAGAGCAACTGCCCAAACCAGCACAGCAGACCAAACAGGAAGGCACAGAAATCATCCACTAACAGTCTCGTGCACTTTGGTGGAATCCACTGGATTTCTGTTTGCATAATAAAAATAGGAATTGTTCTTATTATTAATTTCATTTAGATACCACTCATTGAAATGCTCTGGGTGGTTTACAGTAAAGTATAAAAACAGTAAAATACAATAGATAAAGCATTAACAAGAATTTAAAATTAAATTAAAATAGTATAAAATGCATTAAAAGTCCATAAGAAGACAGGAAAAAGACCTGGCCAAGAAGGAAAGAAAGCACCTGGATAATCATGTCAGGCCCAGGGAGCTCTTTAAAGGCCTCCTCTAAGACGGCTGTCTTAACCTGGCACTGAAAAGATGGCACATTTGGGGCCAGGTGAACCAGAGCAGGGACTTTGTTCCAAAGAGGGGAGCCACCAGAGAGAAGGCCCTCCCCCTAGTTGCTACCCTCCGAGCTTCTCAAGGGGGAGGCACTCAGAGGGAGGCCCCAGGGGTTAAATTTCTAAATTTCTTTCTAAATTTGCATTCATACATATGAATTACCTTATGCAACATTTATGCAAATTTGTGTCCTTTTCCGGTATGACGTATTTCCTTTTTGGGTGGCAGTCATAAGGTACCAGCCTTAGCTCGCTCTCTCTCTCTTTCCCTCTCTCTCTCCCCTCATCCACCTGATCTGAAGACTTTGACAACAGCATTGTCTCTGGCCAATCTGGCTTCTGGCACACTTCAAATTAAACAAACCGTTGGCTGCACCCAACAGCAATCAAAGCCAAGCCTTGTTTGCCATGTAGGCCTGCAGGCTTCCCTGTGAACAGTCTGAACTACATTGTAAACATATATGTTGCAAGTTATATGGAAGCCATACAGAAAATGGCTCTTGGCTTGTGTTTTTATTTGCTGCTCAGCTTCCTTCCATTGTAGAGGTAAATCGGATTCAAAAAGCCATCTACTCAGTGCTGAGAAACAACATCCTTTGCAAGTTGTCTCATCAGCCAAACAAATTGCTCCAGCTAGAGGAGAGCAACATTACTTCTGTCGATGCTGTTGCTTTTAAAAGAAAAACAACCCTTGAGTATTTCCTCCTTACCACCACCATGGCCCCCGCCTACTCCATGAAACAATTCTCTGATTTCAGTCTTGTATCTTTGATGTGGACCGTTTATGTCACAACTTGATACGGTTAACATTCCTGACATAAGATATGGTTAAATCCAAGGCTTTCATCTCTCGACGACGAAAAGTGACACTCAGTCTCGTGTCTGTTAAGAGATATGCTCATTTTTAATTCAGTGTACCATTTCCTCCTGGCTCAGTCTGCCCACGAGCTGGAGCTTTGGAAACAAATGCAAAGCCATGCTTCTTACTGCCAGAGTTCAATTCAAGCCAGATGCTCCCCCAATCATTCTGCAGGACTCTGTATCTGGAGATTCCTTCTTCTTGTTGTTTGTTCCCTGTAGTGAGAGTCTCATGCCAATAGGTTAGACTTTCAATGATTATTTTGGTGGGGTGGTGGGGAGCAGCCCCATATGGATTTCCAGCATCCAGTGCAGAGGTGTGAATGGGGGATTGCTGTGGTGTGAACCCAACCTTTGTCTGCATTGCCTCTGTTGGCAGGCCATGGCTTGGTTCACAAAACATGTCAACCTATACTCAATTGTGATGTCATCATGCCATGAGTTCGATATGGATGCCATTGTACCATGAATTTCCACTGAACCACAGTTGCACTAAGCAAACTTCATTGTGCTAATGGACCATGATACGTTAACCACAAGCAACCCACAATTTAGAACCCCCAGACAAACCTTTGGTTCTCTTTATGGGTTGCTGGTGGTTCAACTATCATGATTTGTTAGCATGGATGGGTTAACACAGCACAGTGATTCATGGCTCAACAGCAAGCCGCATTCAACCCATGCTCAAACTTGAGTGTGGAGGGTTGTGTTATATGAACACAACCGTTAGCCTTTAATGGAGATGGATCATGCAGAGATTTTGAGCTGCTTTGTCAGGAATCCATTCTAAGTATTATTGTATCTTCCCATTCCCCAGACCCTAAAGAGACTCTGTAGGGTTTCACAGAAGGGTCACCAACTTTTCCCAAGGGGCAGTTGCAGTTACAGCCTTTGCTGGTAATCTGCAGTTTGTGTGTTGATTAATTGGTGCCAATAATTCTTTAGTGTGCTTGACTTATTTAACAGAGACCTGCCTTCTCACAGGAATGGCCACATTTAAAAATAAAAATTGCATCTGTGTTTTCTATGACATTTATTTTGCAGAAAACGGTTATGTGTAAAAACTCTCTTTTCCTTTGACGCTGTCTGATACAGCCCTGATAAATGGTGCATTTCAAAGCATAAGGAACATATATGTATTGGAGCGATCCTTGCTCAGCCAGTTTTAAAAGTGGCACTAGAAAGAGGATTCCAACATAGATACCTACCGATAATGACATTTCCATAGGTGCTTAAGTTCAAATTAACTGTTCTAAAAACCCAAATTAGAGTCAAAGATGATGCGAGCCAATTTAGTCTACGCAACAGTCATGGGCAATGAAAAGTGTTTTGCTAGATTGCTGCTTAAATCGTATCACCATAGCTGCCTCTGTGGGAGACCAGTGCAGAATAATAATAGCCAGTGGCTAAATGTAATTTAATTATTAGGCCTTTGCACTGGTTTAGCTCTTGCATTGTTTAAAAGGAAACTTTATTTTTTCCCTTCCACCAGGTGTGCAATGTCTGGATATCCTTGGGAATCTTTGGGAAACTATGGCAGGAGGAATGATAAATGGAGTCTGTAATGGTAGCATTTAAAATGAGCTGCCACTCTTACTGATGAGTGGCAAGTGTGGCCAATGGGTGGTGAGCCCATTTCTAGGAGCAGAGTAGTAGGCAGAGCTGGTCTTCCATTTCTGTTTTGGAGGTCGGTTGTCTTACCAAACGTAGCGGCTTAAAAGCAAACAGAGTCTCGGTGGCTTTGGTGAAGAATCAGTTATAAAATTATTTCATGGACAGAGTGTTTTCCTGCCTTATACCGCTTTAACCTCACCACAAGCCACTTGGTAAGGACACTGCAGTGTTACATTGGAATGGGGAAATCTGAGCCTAAGATCTGATGAACCCAGAGCCACCCCACCCAGACAGGGTGAAACCGTCCCCTTGGGTGGAAGATGCTGGGAAGGGGCAGTGATCCACTGGAGGAGAAAGCAGGGAGTGGCACAGCCCAAAGTGCACTTGCTACCAGATGCTGACCCACTTCCAGGGTTGTGGCAAGAGTCCCATACCTCTCTGGCTGGCCTTGGTATATGGAATGGAAGAGAGCACCATCTTGTCTTTCAGCTCAGGCCATAGTATGTCTCGTGTCAGCCCTGAATGAGCTCCTTCAGAAGTGATCACTGGAGGGAGCCTGCCTCTTCATTCAGCTGAATGTGTGCATGAAGCATGTCTATGCGAATATACATGTCCAGAGTCTCTTCCCACTGCTGGGAGCTCTGGTAAAGCAGTTTCCCATTTCTGGGTAGAGAGTCATATGTGCGTACATAGATATCGTCCACAGATTTGACTGAACAGCTGGTGTAGGTTGCTCTGGAGATGCCATGAGAACCCTGGCAAGGTATTCAGTCGCAGAGTCAGCACCAAATGTATATGCACTTGCTTACTGATCCCTTATCAATCACTCACACCCTTACCAATCACTAATAACTTGCCAGGTAGCAAGCCTCCCTTTTTGGATTAGGCAGCAACAATATCAAGGAGCTCTTGATCTGAGTTTGCTTCCAAACACATATCTACATGGATAATGCTCTATTACATGGTCCATTTAGTTCCAGGCCAGATCCTGCAGCTCTTTGGAACTGTTGTCAGGGATTTAGGAAGCTGCTGTACACCAAATCATGTGGTTTGTCCAGCTTGCTCAGCACTGGCAAGGTATTGGGGACCAGACGTAGGACCTCCAGCATGCAATGTACCCCCTGAGCCATGAGCCCTGTTTCCAACTGGAACATATTTTAAAGAAATAGAGATTCAAATAGTGAATACATCCTCAAAAATTATCTGTTAATGATCACTATAAGAAAAAGATCATGCTTTTTATGAAGAAATCCCTCAAAATGTGCAAGTAGGTAGGAGGACCTGCTGTTTGTTTCAGCAAAGGGCTCCATCTCACCTTAAAGACCAATAGATTTATGCTGGCATCAATTAAAATCTGCTTGTGGATCACAATGGATCCATCTAGTTATTGTAATGTGCAATTCAAAACTCCAGTTTCTACAGCCCAACTGAGATTGCATCTGCAGAGCCTCCGCCTCTTTTGGGAACAACAAAACA
Organism: Varanus komodoensis; assembly: GCF_004798865.1. Taxonomy (NCBI): domain Eukaryota; kingdom Metazoa; phylum Chordata; class Lepidosauria; order Squamata; family Varanidae; genus Varanus; species Varanus komodoensis. Next base: position 1,676,160 of record NW_025335549.1, read on the forward strand.
AGAGCATATCTTGACAGAACATGGATTTGGGAGTAAACTCTCCAAAGAGACCATTCTGAGAAATTATGAGAAATCTTTGCTCATGCTGAATCAAACTGTGTAGCTAGTTAATGCTGGTGAGTGAAGGGAGTGAGGAATAAAGAGAGGAGCACGGGGAAGAGCTGGGACTAAGTTTGTGGCTGCCCCCTGTGAAATTAAAATTTGCTGGTGCTGTCTAGTTTATTGATGAGCAAAGTCCGTCAGTGGTTCTCATCCAATATTCCCAGTCCATCCACTCTCCTCCCTCCAATCAATTACCCAAAATGTGGTCAGAGTCCCCAAAAAGAACATGCTCAGAGCATTTCTCGAAATACTGTTTTCTGAATATGTTTGGAGGACTGATCTGTGCGTGTCTTGGTCCCTCTGAGTGCTGCATGGTAGACACCAGAACTGGATAGGTGGACTGGGAGAACAGCAGAGCAGACTGTCAACAGAAATGCAACATGAAAGGGAAAGAAAAATAGGTCGGAGTGGCTTGTTTGTTCTTTACATCGCCATGGTTGATTGGTTATTCTCATCACCCTTTGTTTAAAATCATTTTGGAATTAATTGGCATTCATTAACATGAGTCTTTGTAGCAGAATTGCAGAAACAGTCATTAATGTAGCTAATAAACATTGAAAAAAAGAAAGGGAAAAAGATCCTATTACCAGGTCCCTACAGGCTGTTAACTAACATTTTGAATAAGAATACATAAACATAAATTAAACATTTTTACAAAGTGCCAAGAATATGAAGCTTGAAAATGAGGTCCTGCAGTACAATAGCACTTTCAAAAGTTTGAGGTGCATGTGTGATATTCTCCCAGTACTCCCTGTCCAGAAATATGGTGCCTTTGAGACTGGGTGTGGGCATTTTTTGGGAAATGGATTCTAAATAAGTTTTGGAATGCACAGAGTATGGTCCATTGGCTGCAAAGGGAACGTTGTGGGTTCTGATCCCCATCAGGACATAACTTAATAATGATGACTGATCCAATGTCACAACAACTTATTGTACATTCCAGAGAACCACAATTCCTTATTTGCTCTTCATGTAATATATTGATCAGCTGCTCCCCAACGAGAAACAGCTCTCAGTGCATCACAAAAAGGAATGCCAAATGTAACTTCATTTTTTTTTAATCAGTGTAAAATACAATGTTAGAAAAAGATTAGCAAACACCAGCCAAGATTCCGATAAAAACAGCAGGATGCCTCTAAATTGGTAGCAATACATTAATGGCTGTCTCATGCTGGATGGTCTCAAAACCCAACCAAGAATAACAGCAATCACTCTACTACTGCCCGTGATAACAGCAAAAGCAGGTCTGCCAAACAGACGAAGCGGTCCTTTTACGCCAGAGTCAACAAACTGCATACATATTTCTTCCAGCCCTGCCCGTGTTGCATGGGTGGAGCACAAAGACAAATGGCAGCCATTACAGATTGCACATTACTCTTCATGTGCCCTTTGCTGCAGCATGTGCGTGGCCTCTCTGCCCCTGTTGTTCCCCAGGCGAGGGCTGCACAAGGGTGGCCTAAGACATTTTGCCGTCTGTGGCAAAGAACAAGATGGTGCACCTGCCCTTGCCATATGAATCGGTCTTCAATGCATCAGGGAATAGCACTACAATTGTTCTTGAAGGCAGAAAGGTAACAGAGCAGGTTCATCACTTAGCTGCAACCTCCCCACATCTGCTGCCTGAAGGAGTTGCTTCAACATATCTTGTGGTTGGGCTGGCCATGAGACTGTGGAATGGTTTACAGAACCACTCCATCCTTCAGTGCTGGAGCAATTGCTTATTGGGACCCCCACTGCTCAGTGGCAGGACACAAGCACTGGGTGGAGAAAGCCTGCAGTTCAATCCCTGCCATCATCTGCTAAAAGGACCTTGAGTAACCAAGGTGAGGAAAAGCTCTGCTGGACAACTTCAGGACCATTTCCATCCATAAGACAGTGCTTCATCTGGTGGACCAATGATCTGACCTTGCATACAGGAACTTAGTATGTTCTTCCCTTCTACTGCTACTGTGAAACAGGCCCCACTATTCACAATCTCAGTACTGACCAATGCATGCAGCCCATGATCCACAGGAAAGTGCTGGCAAAGAGAACAGGCTCAAAGGACTACAGGAGCTGAAGTTTCATGCAACCTGATGAAATCCTAATTGTTATGATGGGCTTTATGTGAGGCTACCTTTGAAGCGGTTTGGGAATCCCAGTGCTGCAGAGTGTAACTGCCTAACATTGTCAGAAGCTGGATCTGCTGGACAATCCTAGATCCTATTGTCCTGAAATAGCAACACTGGTTGGTGGTGTGTTTACGAGCTAATTTAAAGCATGGGTTGGGTACCTTTGTTTTGATTTCACTGTAAGACTTAAATTGTTTGAGGCCAGGTTACTTGAAGGACTTCTTTCATTCATATCAGCCTGCTCAAACTGATAAGATCAGCAAGAGAAGCCCTTCTCACTCACTTGGAGAGCAACTCTGTGGGCAAATACATAGAAACATAGAAACAGAGCGAGTCAGAAGGGGTCTTCTGGGCCATCTAGTCTGACCCCCAGCTCCAGCCGGCTCTGCTCATGACATGCCCACCATGTGCATGTCCAGCCTATCTTTGAACACCTTCACCGATATATACATGACAGAAGCCAATTTTTTTTAACAACTCTGCATCACTAGAAGAGTTTGCCATCTGGAGTCTATCTCTGCAATTTTTCAGGAAGGCCCTGAAGAATTATATGATTTTGTTGACCTTTCCTCGAGTCTATTTTAGTGAATCATTCATAGTTTGGCTGTGGGTTGTGTTTTAGATTGGGCTTGCTGGAGAAGACTCCTGAGAGTTCCTTGGACTACAAAGAAATCAAATCAGACAATCTTAAAGGAAATCCTCCTTGACTGTTCTTTAGAAAGTCAGATACTGAAGATGAAACTCAAATACTTTGGCCACCTAATGAGAAGGAAGGTCTCACTGGAGAAGACCCTGATGCTGGGAACAATTGACGGCAAAAGGAGAAGGGGACAGCAGAGGATTAGGTGTCTAGGTGGGGTCACTGGGGCAGTGGATGTGGGCTTGGGTGGACTCCAGGGGATGGTGGAGGCCAGGAGAGCTTGGAGGAATGTTGTCCATGGGGTCACAAAGGGTCAGACACAACTTAGCGACTTAACAAAAAACAAACTGACTGGGCTATGTGTTTCATTGCAGGTGTAAGTTAATTTTAGTCATTGAACTTCTGTTTGTATTACTAGACTGAATTTTAACTGATAAGCTAGCTTGAGAGGATTCTGCCCTTAAAACTATCTTAAAAATCCCTTGAATGAATGGAAGATCCTTATGGTTTGTTGAGATTAACATCACAGGTTTATATATTAAAGATTCAAGGGTCAAAAAGAGCTTCAGCTTCATATTATGTTCTCAAATAGAAAACCCCTTTGTGTGTGTGTGTGAACACAACTGTGTGAATGTTCTTGGTCAATGAATTATTATATCGGAGAAGCCTGTTCTTGTCTGTCATCATCAGTGATGTTGGATGTATCATCTTTTTGCAGTTAATCTGCAAATAAGGTCGAACCTCTCAAAACAGATTATGTGAACTGAATGTGATTCCCCAGCCCAATGACCCATTTGAGTCTCCACCGCTCCCAGTGTGGCTCCTGGCACCCTCTTTCCTACAGTGCTCTGGAACTGGTAAGCATGTGGGGTGCGGGGAAATTCCTTTGATCAAAAAGGAGGCTGAACTGAAGACATAATTTCACAGTGTCAGCTGCCTGTGCAGAGCATTTCCTGACTTCCCAGAGGTTTCTCCTGTGTTTGCTTCATAGACACATATTGTTGGATTGGAGCCATGATTTGTCCCATATTGACTGTACCATAAGCACTGATGTAGCCACAAATGGTTTGAATAAGGAAATTTGGGGTTCAAGTTTGACTTCACCATAGCCATTAAGAGCCCCCCATCGTTAGCCATTATGCCAAAATATCCTCTCTCTGAAGCTTTCAGTCTGACTCTTTCAGCAATTATTTATGGGCTGGGACATGAGCAAAAGTGAGAGGGGGAAGCTAAGCTTGGAGAGAAGATGGACCTTTCCCAAGTTTACCAACAAAGGTTAACTGTTGCAGCTTCTTCATCACAGCTTTTCCTCCTTGAACAGAGATTTCCAAACACACCTCAAGCACCAGTGAGTGGCTACAGTTTTGTGGCCATCTGAGCTGCCCTGATCGCTTACAATGCCCCTTTCTTCAGTGCTCAGACCGCCTGCTTCTGAAATAGTCAGCAGGCTCTGCAGCCACTTTCATAGCGTATGAATAGGACTATAGAATGAATAGACAGTGCGTCAATATGGTAACTGACCTTCCAGAGTTAACTTAAGGCAGGGATGGACAACGTGTGGCCTTCTAGATGTTTCGCCATTGGTTATGATGGACTAGGGTCAATAGGAGTTGTAGGCCAAAACATCTGCAATGCCAAAAGTTGCCCATCAGTAATCTAAGGGCTCCTGAGTTAATATTTCTGAAGGATTTGGAACACTTGCAGAGCTATGCAGATACTGAGATGTGAAATGCTTTACCAAGACTAGCCTGGCTGGTCCACAGTTATTCTTCCAAACAGTTGGTGAAGACTGGCCATGCTGGACCTTCACAAATATATTTGTCTAGTGTTACTGCTGATGGGATGATTCTGGATGGACACACTGCCAGTTGTTCTGTCTTCTGTGATGTCTATCAGGTTGCATTGCAATTTTATTTTATGTTCACTTTCCATAGTTTAAAATTGTTTCATTTTGGTTCTGTATTGGTTGCCATTTTGGAAATTTTTCTAATGGAAGATGGGATACAACTATTCCAATAATTCATGAGTTGTTGTTGTTAGTCGCAAAGTCCTGTCTGACCCATCACGACCCCATGGACAACATTCCTCCAGGACTTCCTGTCCTCCACCGTTCCCTAGAGTCCACCTAAGCTCACGCCAACTGCTTCAGTGACTCCACTAGCCATCCTCTGCCATCCCCTTCTTTTGCTTTCAATTGTTAGGCTCTTCTCCAGTGAGTCCTTCCTTCTCATTAGGTGGCCAAAATATTTGAGTTTCATCTTCAGTATCTGGCCTTCTAAAGAGCAGTCAGCGTTGATCTCCTCTAGGACTGACTGGTTTGATCACCTTGCGGTCCAAGGGACTCGCAGGAGTCTCCTCCAGCACCACAATTCAAAGGCCTCAATTCTTCGACCCTCAGCCTTCCTTATGGTCCAACTTTCACAGCCATACATTGCAACTGGGGAAACCATAGCCGTGAATTAACTAATGGAGAGTAAGTCTGGCATAGTGGTTCAGAGCATGGGACTGGGACTCGGGCAACCTGGGTTCTAGTCCCCAGTCAGCCATGGAGCCAACTGGGTGACTTTGGGTTAGTCACAGATTCTCAGCTCAGCCTACTTTACAGGGTTGATTTTGTTGGGATAAGATGGAGAGCAGGAGGAAGAGAATGACATAAGCCACTTTGAGTTCTTTGTAAGGAAAAAGGCAGGATATAAATCTAATAAATAAATCTAATAAATAAATTAGTGTGGGTAGACTTATTTCATGGAACACTCCCAGACACTAGTGGTTCTTCCTCTGAAAAATGCAAAATTAAAAATGGTCCATCACATTTATATCTTGCCCTTCTTGCCAAACGCATCCTAGCCTCTGTAAAGTCCCCATAGTGTATCAGTAAGACAGCCCTCTATAGTAGGTTAGGCTAGGAATTCATAACTGGTCCAGGGTTATCCAAAGATCTTCATGCCTGGGAGTGGGAATTCCAAGCTTCTGCCAGTTGAAAGCCTACATGTTATTCGTACCAGAAATCATGTGAGTTACATACCAAGACTCATGCCTTGGTATGTAACATCCACAGTCTGTTGTTACATACTACTTACTTGTCTGAATTTTTATCAGTTAATGGAATTAAAATACTTTAGAATCAAAATGGGATACAGAATTTGCTAAAAGGCTACATGAAGTTGGTCTTACCTCAAACAATTAAAACAAAACAATTTAAACAATGACCCAGTGAAAAAATGCTTTTATCTCAACTCTTCCTCATGGACTGGTCTGAACAAACTGTTTTGGACATCCCAAAACAATGGAAAGTGACCCACCATTGGGTCTTTCTTCCCTTCTAATTTATTTTTGATGCGGCATGTGCAGCTCCTGAATATCTTTTGTGAGTTGTAATAAAATAGCCGCAGTGCAATTTTGCATGTATGTCAAGCAGTGCGTGACCTGATATGCAAATTTAATACCAAGGTGCCAAAATGGAATTCATAATGTTTCGCATCTACTGAGCTGTTTAAAGCAGTTTAGAAATCAATGAATATGTAATATGAAGGTGATAAGACCTAAATAAAAACCCTATTTATCTACTATGAAAAAGTATTTATACACAGAATATTTAGCACAAGCAGAAAAATGGACAGAATTTCCAATTATATGGTTTGCATAAACAAATGCTAAATCGCGTGCTGGGAATAAATAGCTGTTCAGCACGTTCCTTTGCATTATATACTCTCAGATGCTGGAAATATTTACTGGTGTATCTCCTTGTTTATATGTATATAAACCAAACTGTTAAAATGAAAGCGCCTTTGAAGGGAAAACCTCTTTGAGGTCACTTATTAATTTTTAATTTGGAGTATATGGGGTGCTTCATTACAGGTTTGTGTTACAGGTTTCCAGGTTATTAAAGATCAATGAAATAAGATACACTTTTATGAAGTCTTGCAGTTCATGATAAAATGAGAGGCATAAATTCAACAGACAGCAACAAATAAATAACAATCCTTCTGATGCATTCCATCTGTTTACCATAACATAAAAATGCAATTTAAAAAAAATCACAGCCCTTTCCAAAACAAAACAAAATTTGAGAACGGACTTTAAGTTTCTGAAATCTTGACTGACTCAATTAATTGGAGATTTCACCCAGAATTCCTGCTAGTGCTGCTCCACCCTGCTTGATTTGCACAGATCATAAAGATTGGAGAGGAGCTTCAAAAACAGCCCCCAAAGCACTGAGACCACTGGAGAGAAAACAGGAAATTGGAGAGGGGTTGGCATGTTGTATCCCCAAACAGTATGGCTGGCTGGCTGGCTGGCTGGCTGGCCGGCCCTTCAGAACAGAGGTGCTCCTCTTATCCTTATCCCTGCATTTTGTCAAGTGGAATGGGCCGAGGTCTTACAGAGAACATGGCACAATCGGTAGCTCAGGTGCAGATGGAGCTTTAGCAACATTGCTGTATCTCAGAGACTGCACCGTTCCCATAGGAGCGTCTCTGTACTGTGTCTTGTGCTCCAAGTTACAGCTATTCTCTATTATTTTAATTATCATTCACGAATACATTCCTTCAGATTTAATAAGCACCATGCAAAGATTAAAAAGACACAACACAAAAGGTATAAAAGAATGGGGCTAGAAGAGGACAGCAAGCAAATCTAGGTTCTAATTCTTGATGATGGTGCTCATGAACTCCACGCAATTCCCTATAAAAAGTCCTTGGGGGCCTCTCATGGTGTCTCTTAGGATCCAGGATGTGGAAAAAATGCCATTTCAAAGGATCCCATTAAAAAAGTGTTCTTCTACAATAAGACAACCAAAGCTACAGTTAAATAGGTTGCTTTAGCTCTCACCACTGAGAGTGAGAGACCATTTAGTCACTTAACTAATGTCTGAGGTTGTGGCTGAGGAGAGATGTAGATGTGACTCCTCCTCTCACAGCTACGTCACATTGGCAATCCACATTTCTTCATTTACATGAGGCATACACGAGGCGCCGACATGGGGAGGTTAAGAACTGGTGGGTTTTGTGATTTGGCCCTCTGGATTCTGCTTTTCCAGCCCCACACTGGTGCTGACTTGCTGTGGCACAAGACAAGAGACCTTGTGGACTTTGGTCTCTAGGGCAGGGCAGGCATTACGGGGATTTGCATAAGATGAACTGACTTGGACAGTCACCTAAAAGCATGGGCTCCTCATGCAATTTGTATGAAGCGTCTGCTTTTCAGGTGTTGCTTTGCACAAACTGAGCAGAATACTGTGATCTGTGCAAATTTCCTTGGTGCTTTTAATGCATGAATTGCAACTTGCCTTACAAATGGAAGTAGACAGAAAAAGCACTGACTGCACGCACTGTGGATTATCAGACTGGAAGCAGGCAGAAAGTCTCTTGAGCTTGAATGAGCCCTGATAGCTAGCATCAGCGTAACCCTAATACAGATCGGACTAAGTTACTTTATTACTCCTAAGATCTCGTACAACTCTGCCATTCTGTGCAGATGGTACTGGTTGGCAGCCAAATGCTTGCAATGTGAGCTGGTAGTTTCCATTGCATGATCGCTTCCAGTAACATAGACGCCATGTGCCTATTCTAGCAAACAGGCATTTCTGGGATTTAGATGCTCTGCCAGAGACAGAGTTTCAACTCCAGGCTAGAGGTTCAGATGGAAAGTACCATGCCATGTAAGATAAGATCCCATGTCATATGCTTATTGCCCGACTCACACATCTATAGAGGTGGTGGGCTTTCCTACATTGGAGACATTCAAAAAGCAACTGGACAGCCACTTGAGTGGGATGGTGTAACATGGTGTCCTGCAACAGCAGGAGGTTGGACTCGATGGCCTTCATGGCCCCTTCCAACTCTACTCTTCTAGGATTCTATGAGGAGCATGGCCATAATTTCCCAATGTTTTAGAGCTAGAGTGAACATGAAAATCCCTTAATGCCACATAGTAAATTGAATGGTTTTTTGTCTATGGATAGATGCATCATGAATAACCTTTTCAAACAACTAATCGGGTGTGAAACTGATAGGGGGTAGAGGTGAATCCCACCTTCGAGGCTGTTGCAGCCTCTTAGTCAGAGAAGAGCTGTGAAAAGCTTTCCTTTGCCCAGGCCAGAGAGTTATCCTAGCCCTGTATCCTGCATTTTCTTGATTAAGGAGTGTTGGTTTCCTTCTTCCTGGCTCCATTCTGAGAACTGCCCATTTCTGAACACATACTGCACAACAGCAAAAGATGGCAGTTGCATTCACCATCACAGTATTGCATTCTTTGTTATGTTCATGGAGTGCATTCAATTCCTTGTGAGAAAACATATGATTTTGTCAGATCCTCTGCAGACTAGTATGACTTGAATCATTATCACCAGGTATAGGATGATTGCATGTTAAATTGTCATGGCATTTGTCATGATGGCTGGAAGTGCATGCATGTACCAGCTTATGCACAGGAGGATTCCAGCTTGATAATAACATGACTGGCTTTATTTATTTATTTAGGAAGGTTCTATGCCGCCCCATTCGCAGAAGCCTCGGGGCGGCTCACAGAAAAACAACAGAACTTTCAACAGAAAACTGTTCCCCAAGGAATTAGAATTAATTGTGTGGACTTAATTGAGACTGTTTGTCGAAACAGATGTCCACTGGTATTCGGTAACTGTGTATGTACTTGGGATCTTGTAGCTTCACGTTGAGAATTGGTTTTGTTCACTTCCTAGCCCTGACACACAGATGGACACTGTCAACACGTTCACATCCCATCTGGTTGCACATCTGCACCCATGTTGGTAGGGAAGGACAGTGGCCCATGCCTGCGTGTCTCCCTTACTTGATGCCGATCCGTGGCTTAGCAGCTGAAATGCCATGCTTTGTAATTCGGTGTGTTCAGGGAGTTTTCTGTTGTTTAATTTGCATATCACTGTGAAATCTCCCATTTTTCCATGGCTGACCCATGAAACTTGGCATTTTGGTCTTCTCCATTGGTGTAGGGCCTCCATTGCTCAGTAACCTTTCTGAGTTCATCTTCATAACCCCCCCCCTTTTTAGAATGAGCAGCACTGATGCTCCTTGCAACAGGAAAAGGTAATGTGATCCCCTCTTTGCTGCCATGCCTTTGCTTTTCATGGATTTCACTTTCTTTTAAGTGTTGGGGTCATCATGAATTAATTTGCTTTTACTGGAAATGTACTTATGATAATGGATTAATGGGACATCCACATGGTTGTCGTGTGTTTCCTATTAATACATGTTCCCCCGTAATGCTGTTTCAATTCCAATTTAATTTAGCACTAGTTAATGGACTGAACATAAAGGTTATTCTCAATAAAAGTTTCTCAGATATGAAACTGCCACCATGCAGACAGAGCTCTAAATAATGCTAATACCACTTCAGGAAAATTAGGAAAATAACTCATATCCCTGTTGAGGTGAAGATGCGCTGTGAATCGGGGCGGGGGGGGGGCAGTCATGACACCAGTGTGATATCCCAGGGACTTCCTCTTTATTCTGCATGTCAATAGGCCAAGCCTTGGATAGCATCTCTCAGGAAGATCTGAAAAGTGGCTGTAACTGGGAGGGTATTTTGTGAGCTGGGATGGAGATCAGCTTAATGGGTACCTTTCCAGGAGATATGGCCGGGAGTGGGGAGTTGATGGTGTAGGTATACATGGACCTTCCATCTCCCTCTTCTTCCCTTCTTGCTTGCACATCCTTCTTCTCTGTCCATGGCTGAGCTATCCATTATTCTGAAATACACTAGCACCCATGTAACAGAGAACCATGGTTAGCACAACACTGGAGTTTAACCGCAGCTGCAAGCCGTGGTTTGATGTTAACCATGGTTTATGGAAAGTGATATAGACACCCCTGTTGATCGTAGGTAGCAGCAGTAATGAAGGGGGAAGGGAAACTCACACATTCACCGTTTCTTAGCATTATTTTCTAGGGACCCAGCTTCAGCAAGGTCTCGAATCTACAAGCACCCACTTAGAGAAAAATAAAACATAGTAGAAAATATGGTATCCAACAGCCTGATCTAGACATTCAGTTATTATTCTAGCCCTAGACATTCAGGTATTATTTGGAAGAGAAACTTGAAAAACCTGAACAAAGACCCCCAGAAAGCAAATAGCTGGAAGATTTCCAGGGTAATTAGGACCCAAAAGCATTCTTCAACATCAGCTGGACAAGCTCAGCCAGACCGAGACTACTACAGCAGCCAGAATGCTAATGCACAAGCAAGTATGTCTGTGTACCACATCATTAGTCCTCTCCAGATGCTTGGTATCTCTGCGTCCCAAACAAGGCACCTGCTAGGTGTCAATATTCACATACAGAATGCAGTGCTCTGTGTATGCTGCCTTCCAGAACTCCATTATGAATTCTGGAGGGCTTTGTTGTTTCTGCAGAGTGGAAACTCTGTTAGTCCATCACAGCAAAACCAACAAAGCACCTTGTTGTACTGTAAAGACCCCCAGATATATTGTGACAAAAGGTTCATGGACTGCTGCCCACATCACCAGATGCATGGAGTGATAGTCTCATTGATAGTTTAGAGGAAAAACAAATGTAAACACTGGGGCCAAAAGGTTGCAAAATGCAAGGGGAGAAGCACGTCGGTGATATTTCTATGCACAGCCTAGATAACAACCGAGTTACTCATGCACAACCACACCAGCCACCACTGATGAATACAACCGTACCATTTATGTCATGCTAATATGACACCCGAGGTGACCCAGGCTTCCAATTAAGCCTGAGCGGGACAGCATCAAAATTTTGGATGAATTCTAGCCCTGTGATTTCACTCTGGAGCTTCCTTTTAGCTGAAATACAGTGTTGTTCACATCCGTAGCAGGACATACTGGATTGCTATCCCAAGCCCAGTTCAGACCTGATTCCAGAGCAGGGTGCAACACTGCTGGTAAGGGACATGGGCCACTGTGTGCCAGCCTGGCCTCCATGGTCCTTGCGTGCACCAGCCAAAAGTCAGAAGTGACCCACAATCACAAAAGTGTCTGTCACTTTCGTGTCAGCCCGCCCGGCATTTTGGAGATGAACTCCGTCCTCAGATGCTGCTGCGTTTGTCAAGCACTCCTTGCCAGAGCACTTGGAGAAGAAAACTGAGAGCCATGTGACCTCCCAGCCTGGTGACCAAGTGTGCAGTTGTTGATGGCAAACATCCCTCTGAAGATGGTTGGACTAGCTGGCCCTTCAGATAGAGGACCACATGCAGGACATGTGACAACTGTAGAGCAGGAGAAGACAATCTGGTGTCCTCCAGGTGGTTTGGACAAACAGGTTCCATAATGTTTTACCACTGACTATGCTGAGTGGGGCTGATTGGAGTTGGAGTCCAAAACATATGATGGGTACCAAGTTTTCATCCCCTATATCTAAGGCTCAGTTTGGATAGAGATCAAATTTCATCTTTAATGTCTGTGACACTTTACTCAGTTGCTTTTAACTGATCTTAGGAGTCATAGATGGCTTGGAGAAGGGGCAAGATTGTCAAATACCTGGATAATATAAGATGGATATGCAATGCATACAAAGTTAACTCTGTGGATTTGCCCATGGGCTCCTTTGTTAAATGATGCCAGTGGGTTTTATTCAGACTGAGTTTCTGTAGATGTTCAAACACTGCTCTCTAAGGACCTTCAGAAAGTTCTCATTGGCCAAACATGTTCCCTCTCCAATTCCTCAATCAACCTATGTCAGTTGCTTGAGATGTATCACCTGTTGTTGTGTCCCCCCACCACCCCGAAAAAATGGCACTCCGGATATTTTTTCTACACCAAGGTCTTATGGGTGTGCATGTGTATGTGTGCGCATGTTATAAATCCAGTGATTGAGTTATTGTAACATGACCTTTAGAAAATGCAGACTGCCTGTCACATTCACCAGGAACACTTCTGGGCAGTGAAACACAGTAAGATTTCACATCAAAACTGAATAGAAACCTTGAAATCCAATGCTAATAAACTGGGATGATAGTTTCACTGTGGACCCTTTTATTGACTTGAACTGGTTTTGGATCTGCCCTGACTGGACTTAACGTCAAGAGGAAACCTTTACCTTTACAGATGCATGAGAATTTTATTTTTTCTTGCAAGACATATGGGCATGCCATATTTGAGGACAGGAATGTGAGTGTGAGGCTTCGGCGAATGGGGCGGCATAAAAATGTCTTAATAAATAAATAAATGTCCAACAACAGCAACAAATACCAATTGCCTGGCATGTTCAATTTGTACAACTTTCCCAGTTATATTTTGTGCAAATTTCCTAATTTATGCAGAGTTCCCTGTAGATTTAGAGGAAAGATACTTGAAGCAGGAAATCTGTGCAAAATGGAAAAATTGTTGAAATTTCATGTTTGAGTGCTGGTTGATTTGTGCAGATGTCCTGCCTACGCAAGCACAACAGCAGTCACAAAGACAAGCAGGAACTGAAGGCAAGTGCATGGATGCTCAGAAAATCCTGGTGATGTCCACACCACTTGTCTCAGCATTCCTAGGCAAAAGGAAAACCATCCTCCTCTCCAAACCAAAACCTGTTGCCAAGCTACATATTTTGACTTAAGTCAAATATATGAACTTCTGGCTGCTGGGTTGTATGGAGCACTCATGATATACAGAAAGTGCGTGCTTGATGCACGTAGAACTGGGGTGGGGGTGTCTTGCTGTCCAAATGTTGCTGGAGTGCAAGATCCATCATTCCTGCCATTGGCTATGCTGACTCAGTACATGGGGAGACATGGGGTTGATACATGGGGAGAATTGTACAACCCCGGCATAGAAAGCCCCAGGTTCAAACCAGGACATGTTCACTTAAAACAGTTTCCTTCGAGGTCTTGAGAGCATAGCTTAGTGAGAGAGGACCCACTTTCTATGCGGAAGCAGGATTATCCCTGGCATCTCTGGTTAAGGTAATGAAAGTCCCTGGGGAGCCACGGCTGCCACTCAGTGCTGGCAATGCTGGGACAGATAGGAGGAGCTGGCTCAGTGGGAAGCAGACTTCTATGTCCCTTTGCCTTCCAGCCATGTTCAGATACATCTCCTATCATCCCATTTAATTCACATGGTGTAGGAGGCAACCCTCTGTGGCTTTGCCTGGATGTGTCTGATCAACAGTTAAGCGGTTTCTATTCTAGCATGGTTTCCACTCTCCTCGCTCAGTCCTCCTGCTGTTGTCACATATCACATCGGCCACTGTGCCTGAAATTTAGTCCCACACGTGGATGGCTGGAGCAGCTCCAGCAGCTGCAGCTCTTTCCAGAGGACTCTGTGGCAGCTGCATACCAGGGCCATGGAAACCATGATGCCAGATTCAGCCTACTGGAGAAATCATGGTGAAGTGTGGGAACCACAGAGCAGACCATTGTTTCTTATTGCAGTGTCTGAAAACCAAATGGACTCTGCCGAAATACCACAACAGAGGACACAGCAGAGCATCCTGAACAAGAAACCACTGTGGTTTGTCATGTTATGCATTCCGTTTCTTTGGCTAATAGCCACGGACAGAACTGGCCCAGACACACAAGCAGTCCAAAAATGTAAAGGCTAATGGTGTGATCCTACGTATGTTTACTCAGAAAAAAGGCCTGCCTCTCCCAGCATTCCCCAGGCAGCTTTCTGGGGAACGTTGGAAGATTCAGGACTCCCTTCCATCCAAACATGCATAGGCTTGCACCTTGGCTGACCATTATTTAAGGCTGCATTTTCATCCATCTGTCTTTTGAAAGCCATGCCATTCTATTTCAAAGGCCTGGTCTGCTTCTAGATAGACAGCTTATAGTGCTACCAATCAAAAGTCACTGGGCAGCTATTCCATCTTTCCTCCTTAGCAATGAGATGCTGGGAACTGTCTAGGATTACACCAAAATCAGCCTTTGGGTTTACAGATTAAAAATGAGAGGAGAGGAGAGGAGAGGAGAGGAGAGGAG
>NW_025335549.1:1691037-1732436 GCF_004798865.1 Varanus komodoensis
GAGGAGAGGAGAGGAGAGGAGAGGAGAGGAGGTCTCACCATCATTTACTGAAAGTTTGTAACACTTTCAGTAAAATATGAGACTGAGCAAAGAAATGTTGAAATGGATTCCAAAAATGATTTATTAGCCACAGCAAATGTTCCAGCACATTTCAAAAGGCTGACATTCTCCACAGCAATATTAGTTTTGTGTTTATTTGTTTCCAAACTCTGACTACCTAAGTTCCTGTAACAGCCTCACTCTCTTTGGAAACAAGGTCGGCATTAAGAGCTCCATTTTATGTCCCTCTTGCCTGCTTGCCTGCCTGCTTGTTTGCTTCCACCAGCTTAGTGGTGCTGCGACTGTCTTTTGTGTGTCTATGGACAGGTGACCTTATATGGTCCAAGTGTAACACCATAATTCTGCACCCTGTTGGTGTCCTCCAACTTCACAGGGACCCGCCATGTTCTTTCCTGACCTTGCTTTTCCAAGATCACATTGGTGCTCCGAAACCAGAGGCAACAGAGAATAAATCAACACGTATGTTATTTATTATTCAGTGTCTATAATCCAGCGAAGCAGCATTCTCCAGTTGAGTCCGGTGATGAATTTTCATAGGGCGTTTTAAACAAAAGTGGCAAGATGTCAAATCCGCACTGGAAAAGGGCAACAGGAGTTTACATCAGAAAGTCCAGAGTTGTTGAGAAATAATAACATAAGGTCGTAATTTCAGCTTTGTTTGAAGAGCTGCGGCGAGCTGTTTGCCAAAGATGCAATCTCTAAACAGTCCCCTCTAGGCGTGCTTGGAAGAGTTCTTCAACTCACTGCAGCTCTTTGCCCATTACAGCTAAGATTAAAAGTAAGCATTAGAAGAGCCAATATTTATATACAGCATTTGATTCACTGTAGAAGAGTGTGCATAGCGGGATGGGGGTTGGTGGGGAATGGAGCCAGAGAAAAGACAAAAGGACCCCGTGAACCTTCTGCAAAAGACTAACATGTCAGAGCGATTAAAGGGGAATTGCTGTGGCACTTGAGTTCCAGTGATGACCCAGCTTTGCAGCTGTTGTGCAGGGGCTTGCACAAACTCTAACCTCAGTTGGCGTGCCCCAAAAGCACTTTCTTTAAAAGCCTCTGACAGATGGCGGGCCTGATGATCCAAGGGCTGCGTCCAGCAGATGTCACTGATGTGGACCTTGGAAGCCAGAGTTAAAACCCCTTGCTGTGTGGATCTTGTCAGGAGACTCTTGGTAAGGTACCGAGGGGTGAATGCAGCTGGGCTGCGACTCATCCTAGAAAGCTGAAGAAGCCATCCATGATGGGTTGACCGTAGGCAGAGCCACTGCAAAACTGAGCATAGTGCTGGTACCTTTGGACATGAACAGAAGGAACCTAGCCAACCCTCAGCACGTACATTAAGCATCCCTTGGTTTTGCCTTACTGGTTGTGCTTCAACAGCTGAGATGGCTTACAACAGGGGTGGACGACGTGTAGCCCAACAAATGACCCCGCATGCCAGGCAGGTGGCACGGGGTTTGGCCAGCCCATGACTGTTCCGACTGTACCCGTCTGGAAGTGGGTCCCCCAGGGAACGTTGCCAGTGCCTGCTTTATGGCAGGGTTAAAGGTGTCAGATTCTTGCAGAAGATTAAGCAGGCTGCACTCTGTTATTTTTCCCTCCCTCCAGCATAGCATTCCTAATTATCCCGAGCATTACGGAGGCTGAGAACCAGCATGGTGCTCTTGCAGTGGAAACTGATAGGAATATACTATGGGAGAAAGAAGGAAAGGAGAGGATCTCTGTTCAATCATTTTGGTGTCTGGAAAAACACCCAAAAGATCAGAGTTCTTCCTTACTGGCCTTCATTTCACCAAATGGTAGGTTCCATGGAAGAGAAGACGGGGCGGGGAGAGAATGTGTTTAAATGGTTTTAAGGGAACAGGGCCAGCACAACGGTTATTGTGTATAACCTTCTTTCCAAACATATCCTCTTCCACCGCCGCCCCCTCCCACCCCAGCCACTGCACTGAGCCATTAGACTAATGTAGCTTTCATGCTTCTTCCCTACACATGGAAGCTATAATATCTCGTTACTGCAAACAGAGTCCAATGGTACGTGGACAAAATGAAATGAATGTAATACAAAGTTGCAGGATGGGTATAAAATGAAAGAGGAGGAGGAGGAGGACGGTCAGCAAACAATAAAAAGGGGAACAAAAGACTGAGTAAAACTTCTTTTTCTCTTGAGTGTCTTTAGCTTACTTGCGGCAAAGGTTTGGTTTCATGGGGTGGGATACAGGATCCTGCAGCCCAAGTGCTTGTTCCATGACACCCCCACCCACCAGAATACGAAATCCCCTGGTAATGAGAATACCTGGTCGGTACTCCGACCTGAGGAAACATCGGCTGTCAAAGCAGCAGACTAGGAAGTATTTCTTCATGGGAACAGCTCTGACAAGGCAGTGCCAACTCGTGTGGTGGGGGTCGCATCCTGCATGTTAATCACAGCAGCTCAGGACAGCCATGTGCAGCTTTGCATGGGCTCACACGGTGCCCTCCCGGGCACATGTCCAGGGCCACAGCAGAATGTTTTCTCGGCAGCCATGCTCAGCTTCCTGGTTAGGACAGAGCATCAAAGTGAACGCATTGCTGAATTCCTTTGTATTCAGCCAGGCTGAAACTCCTAGTCTTCCATCTCCCATTTTAGCCCCACAACCCCCACCCTATGACCCCAGCCGTGCAAGGGTCAGTTTCGTAGTGCTGGCACTCATCCTGACAGTCCAGTGGTGATGTCCCAAAAACAAAGCCAACTGCATTGACCCCTATCAACAAACTTCTCCCTGTCCTTCTCGTCTCTGCCAGGAGCAGCTCTTGTGTCAAATGAACCAGACTCAGGTGCCCAGTCAAGACTAAGTCACTGCAAACTATTTTACCTTGCAACCTGGAACAATGTAGGGCTGACGGGAAACTCCATCCCTCTCTCCTCCTGTGAAGACTGCAGCTAACCTGGGAGAACCGAAAACCTTGCGGGTGTGTGCACGCGATGCTGCTTATAGCAAAGGGCCAGTGCCATGTCCATGGGAGCCCCGACTCCATGATGCCACCATGCAAGGAAGGTTAGACTGAAAGATGCCAACTGGCCCAAGGGGGCTTTGTGACTACTGGGTGACCTGACCCCAAGGCATCCATGTCCTAGTCTGAAACCCCAAAGCTGCTACACCACAGTGCCTCTTTAAAGAAACAAATGCTAACCTAGGATCTGCTTCACTTCTGGTGTCTCATCTTGAAAATCCCAAGTAGGTTTTCATTTTGTGGGGGTCGGTCTGGCCTCTTGTGGACATCTCATTTCCTGTCCCCTTGCAAACCTGAAATGGCAACTCCAGTGAACCGCCTCTTCTGCTGTTAAAGACGCAATGTTTCTATTAGACACAAACTGTGATAAGGGCACGAGTGTTTGATCAAAGAATTGGTTCAGTGAATTGATTGGAAAAAACTTTGGATGGAATCAAAACTCTGCTGCTTGGTTAGTTGGCACCCCCTCCCCGCCCCCGTTAGCTGGTCATTGGGTTTAATGATAAATCTTGGTTTGAATGCAAGTATTTATTGTAACTTACTGCCTCGTATTGGGCATTTCTAGCTTTTCTCTCTCACTGAGGGGAAAATGGTTCTTCAAATACCTCTTGCACGGCTGAATACCAAAGAAAATGTGTTCTTTGCTTCAGAACTGTTGAGTTTGCTCCAGGGATACAGGAGAAATTTGTTCCGTTTGCATTTTAATAGGATCTTACATAATTTGTAGCTCATGAACCAAAATATAGGTATACTTCAATATTCACACTTTTCTGAGTTTTGCTGCACATTTTTCCAATACAAAATGCATATATTAGGGGAAGGTGTAAACCAAAATGCATATATTACTGAAAATAATGTGCAGCAATAAATGATATTAAGAACTTCCAGACTGAGTGTGTATTAGGAAAATCTGTGTATAAGCACGTGTGTGTGTTCCCTGATATCTCTAAGGTAACAAACTCTGGAGAACTGCTTTTGCCAATCAGAGCTGGCAAAAGGGGCTGGCTGGATGGGTCACTGGTCATTGGTCTAAGTCCAAATTAGACAGCTTTTTTTGTTCCTATAAGACATAGAAACAGTCAGAAGGGGCCTCCCGGGCCATCTAGTCTGACCTCCGGCACCAGCCGGCTCCGCTCACGACATGCCCACCATTTATATGAAAGCTTTATATGAAAGACCTTTATATGAAATTCATGTGTGGGGGTGGGGTCTTTTTTAATTACATTCTGACCTGGAAACAAAACTCAGTGAATTATATGGAAATGTAATAGATCGATTACATGTGCTTGCCAGGCCTGCTGCCCCTCCCCTGGTTGGTGGGAGCAGCTGGGAGGGCAGCTCCCAGCCCTCTTGGGTGAAACTGACCATCTAGCTCCATTACAATTGGCCTTCAGGCCTGGTTTTGGAATGGAAACTGTCTTCGTCATCCTGTGGGATGCCCTTTGCTGGGAAAGAGACAGGAGGAGAGCGACCCTATCAATTCTCCTGGACCTTTCAGGGGCTTTCATTACCACTGGCTGTGGTATCCCTCTGGATGGGCTGGCTGGGTTGGGAGTGGTAGGTACTGCATTGCAGCGGTTCTGCTCCTACCTGACCTAACCGGCTGCTTCCTGAAGGTGGTGCTGGGGGATCACTGCCCTGCACCATGGTGGCTTTGCCATGGGGTACCACAGGGCTGTATTTTATCCCCCATGATAGTTAACATCTACATGAACCTGCTGGGAGAGGTCATCCAGAGCTATGGGCTGAGAGCCCTTTGATATGCAGCTGACAGTCAGCTCTACCTCTCTTTTTCACCAAACCTGGGTGAGGCAGTGGCTGTTCTGAGGCTGGGCTCAATGATGGACTGGATGAGGGCCAATAAACTGAGGCTCAATCCAGACAAGATGGAGGTGCTCTTGGTGGATGGATCATCCGTCCAGTTGGAAGATATTCAACCTGTCCTGGATGGGACTGTAGACCCCCTAAAGGATGCAGTGCATCGTTTGGGGTTGCTCCTGGACCCAGCATTGTTGCTTGAGTTGCAAGTGGACTGAGCGGCATGGAGCACCTTCTATCAGCTTAGGTCTTTTTCTACAGAGAAAGCCTAGCTACAGAGATTCGTGATCTTGTAACCTCTCATTCACATTACCATAACTCACTCTGTGTGGGGCCGCTGTTGAAAATGGCCTGGAAACTCCAGCTGGTTCAGCATAGAGCAGCATGGCTGTTGACAGGGGCTGGCTCATGAGATCACATCACGCCAATCCTCTTCCAGCCACACTGGCTGCCAGTTGAAGTCCAGGCCTGATTCAAAGCGTACGGACATTTAAAGCCCTAAATGGCTTGGGGCCCAGTTGTCTGAGGGAATGCCTTTTCCTGTGTGTACCGCTTGGGCCTCTGGCGTCCTCGAGAAGCCCACCCCAGGGAAGTAAAGGGGTGACAGCAAGTGGGAGAAGGGTCTTCTTGGTTGCAGCACCCCATCTTCGTAATAAGCTCCCCAGAGAGGTACACCCGACACCTACTCTTTTTCCTTTCAGCGCTAGGTGAAAACCTTTTTATTTTCCAGGCGTTTCAGTAGTTACCTGTGTACTTAATGTAGGTTTTATTCGATCTTGCTCCTGGACCTACATGCCAATTTGATTAGTTGTCTTGGGGTTGTTGTTATTACTCTTATTTATTGGTTGCTACAAAAGTTTTATTGTAATATTTTTACTTTTGTTTTTGTTTATATGTTTTAACTTGGTAAATTGCCCAGAGAGCTTTCCTGGCTATTGGGTGGTATAGAATTGAAATAAATAAATAAATGATCAGCCATTAAAGTCATGCATGTTACCAACTCATATTTATTTAGTATATAGCCAACGCAGTCTGGATGGCTAAATAATACATCCATGCCAGATTCTCTCTAGATATAATTTCAACAACCTCTACAACTGCCAGTCAGTATTATTTTCATGTAGGCAAATTTGCTCCCCTAGCAAACCCGAAGCTTAATGGACAAAAAATGAACAAATGCCCATTGAGCAAAAATGCCGGGCCGAAGGACAGGGTGTGAAGTCTTCTCCATCCCTTCTCCTACTCCAGCTCATATCCTAATAGCACAATGCAGTGTAGGAGCTACACTGGGTGTGGGAAGTCTAGTGCCTATATTACACCAGCCTAAAAGGAGATACAAATTATTCATTCAGTGCTTTCACTGAAGGATGGGTAAGCTGATTCTTTTTTTAAAAAATAGCACATTTTGCTCTGAAAAGCAGTAGTCTGATGACTTAATAACATATACTAACTAAATCCAATTATGCTTTAATTAAAAACAACCACCACCTACTCCCAGCAACAAGTTTATTCCTGCAATACAAACAATCTTGTTTGCTCACAATTTCCCTGAAGACATCCTAGGCCTCATACAAACAATCATACATTAGCATGAAGACAGTCACACCTTTTCCCCACCAATTTGGGAGCACGTCGAGGTGGCACGATTGCAGCACTGCTTTTTCTTGCTGCAAATACAGATACAGGGAGAAAGTAATCGGCTTTGTTGGCTGTAACAAATGCAAGTGCACAGATATGCAAGTTTTACTTTCCAAATGGAAAAACTGGTGCACAAAGGCCCTGAACAAATTATCTTTAATAACTTGCCAGCGTGAAGTTAAGAACTGCCCTCTCTGCTATCCGTAACTTGAGCATCACCGACATATTTGACAGGGGCTGATGCAGAACCAGTCAATTGGATCAAGTTCTGACCAATTTGACTAAAATGCACAGTTATCACTTCAAATAGTTATATTTATTACATTGAGGTGGAGCAGAAGAGTCTCTAGCTTGGCTCAGAGCTGGCATCCTCTGTGGTAGGGAAGTCAAATGGGGCTTATTTCCATAGCCAGGGCCACAGTATCTCTAGGGCCACGTTAAATATGCTTCATGCCCGTGCACTGACAGCATCCTCTGACGCCAGACTGAGTGCCCCCACAAACTGGGGTGGCTGACTGCTCACGAGCAGACCTTTTTGGCAGAGGCCTCCAGAACGCGGAATGTGTTCCCTGGCAGCTGCACTGTTTCTGCTGGCTTTCTGGTGCCAGCCAAAGGCCTCTCTATTCCTTAGGCCTTTCAGAAGAACATTTAGCATCTGTTTGCTTTATTTTTAATATGCTCAATGCTGTGCTTTAAAACCCACTCTGTCCATATTTAGCTGTATGTGTATGTCTGTCTCTTTGTTGAAAATTGTTTCAGGTTATGATCAGTGCTTGGAAAACTTCTTCAGAATTTTTGTCATTTTTGTTTTTATTGTGCATCTCACCCTGGCAGATGTGGTTACTGGATGACACATAAATTCAATCAATCAATAATAAATAATGAGTAAATTGTTGATGAAAGAGATGTCCAGGGCTATAATGGGAAATTTGGAGGGACCAATGAAGTCTTTGGACCTTATGTTTAACAGTCATGCATCTCCAGTTCACTCAATGGCCTATGCAGCACAGACATTAATCTTTAAAAGGGATATATTTTTCTTTTGTGAACCACAACTTTGCTAGTCTTTAAGGTACCACAAGACTCTTTGTGGCTTTTGCAGTAACAGACTTCATGGGACAGTCAGAGGAAGATCGAAAGATAACCCTTCAATTTATATGCAAAGCAAGGCAATTTTTTTAAAAATGCAGTAAATGTTTCTAAATGCCTGCACTACTTAAGAACTAATTACAATAAACTGAAAGCACATATATTTCCTAACTTCTCTAGCACTTTTAATTACCCATTACCCAAATGACTGTATTTCTGCCTTGAGTATATGAAGTGTATTAGGCATATAGCAAGTTAACTGTGATACTGCCATATTTGTCCGCTCCCTGCTGTTGCCAGTGTTGACCTAGCTGGCATGAAGTCACTGATGCTCTTGTCTCCAGTGGGCCCTTCTGGTTTCCAGCTTTTCTTTTCTGGGAGGGCTTTTCTAATTTGGGGTACACACCAGGTGCTCACACGAATTCCTGTGCATCTTGGCTTGCCTTTTGCAACTGAGGATGCAAAGTCGTTCTTGATTTTGAAAGAAGCTGGGCAAAGGACAGGGGAAGAAAAGCTGGGTGGGAGAAGGTGACAGAAATATTGGCCTGAGGGGAAATTAAAGTCCCAATGCAAGGATGGGTGGTAAAAATATGGGGACATTACAGGCATGAAAGGTGGAGTGTGAAGGATGGCTTAAGAAGTATCTACTACCCTCCTGGGATGCAGGCATTGGAAAGTACTCTTGGAACTCCATGTGTAAGTCTCTACACGGCATAATAATTCAATTCGTAACCTTTTCCAGACTCTGTAAATTTATTAAGCACTATGCATTTAGTTCAGCTCACTCTCTCTGCCTCTCCCTTACTGGAACTTTTTCTCCATTTTCCCCCTTTTTCTGATATCTCATGCAGAGTTTTTCCCATACATATTTCTCTTCTGGGATAAATGCTCACCTCATAATCTGATTGCTAGTTCTGTGTTGGTAACCATTTAAAAGATTTATTTCATATGCCTTGTTTGGGAGAGAATTTATCCACTGCACCCACAAGAAGGTAGTTGGTCCACATAGCTGATGAAGCCTTTATTCTGGCTGCAGTGGTGTTACTGCCCAAACTGACGAGGACTTGCACCCTGGCAGCAACATGTGTAAGTTATGACCCCATCACAGTGGGAGCATCCCTGCCCATTCGTGTTGCCTCCAAGACGCCTCCTCTCCAAGCAGAGATGTGACTCCTCTCAGCCTGGCTGCAGCAAGTCACGTGCAAGGACTTGGGCGACCTTGCCAGAATGAGGATCACAAAGTGGATTTCAGGGTGAAAACAGGTCTTCACTCCTCCTAGCGCAAGATGGTTTTCTGTAGCATCCTGTGGCCTCTTGGGTTGAGTGTGCCCAGCTCATTTGGGATGGCTCCAAGAATGGCTCTGGCAGCCTGTAGAATGCCTCACCCCAGGACACCATGCCTGCCTGGTATATCGAAACATAGAAACAGAGCGAGTCAGAAGGGGCCTCCTGGGCCATCTAGTCTGACCCCCGGCTCCAGCCGGCTCCACTCATGTGCATGCCCAGCCTATCCTTAAACACCCTCACTGATGGGGTTCAACCACCTCCTGTGGAAGCCCATTCCATACCTTAGAGATCCTAACCATCCCTTCCTGGTACTTCCTAGCATCCACCCTAAATTTTGGTTCCCTGAGCTTTGCTCCATTGGAATGTATCCTGCCCTTCAGCACAGGAGGAAAAAGGTCATGACCCACCTCTGCGTGGCACCCCATCATGTACCTTTATGTCACTAACAGGTCCCCTCTGAGTGTCCCCTTCTCAAGGCTGAAAAGACCCCTCAGTCTCTCCCCATATGCTTACCCTGCAAACCAGCCACCATCCTAGTGGCCCTTCGCTGCACTGATTCCAACCTGGCTATATCCCTCTTGTAATGAGGGGTCCAGAACTGAACACAGTACTCCAGCTGCAGGCACACCAGAGTCATGTAGAGTGGTAATAATACCTCTCTCGATCTAGAAGCCACGCTTCTGGCTATGCAACCAAGGGTGGCGTTCGCCCGCTTGACCACTGCATCACACTGCTGACCCATGTTTAGCCTGCAGTCAACCAGTACCCCGAGGTTCCTTTCACAGGTGCTGCTCTCCAGCCACTTGTCACCTAACCTAATGGGTGTACTTATGACACCCATTCCTATGTCCCAAGTGCAAGACCTTGCACTTATCTGCATTGAACTCCATCCTTTTGTCCCTGTACCACTGCCATAGTCTGTCCAGTCGTAGTCACTGCCCCCATTTTAGTATCATCTGCAAATTTGACCGGAAGACTTCTCACCCCCTCTAGGTCCAATCCCTGGCACCCGTGAACTTGTTCCAATGCTGTCAGCAGCCTCATTTCAAGGCTGCTGTCCCCAGGTGTTCAGGGGAGTCCCTGGGAACTGACAGGGGCTGGGAGGGGACATGGGAGAGGAGCCTGGCCCTATCCTTAAGCCCACAATGTGCCATCAGGAGAGAAGGGCTAGCCAACTAGAGGGCCTGCATACAGCTGGGAGGCTTGCCCAGTTCCAGAGGGGCACTCCCAGAGGGGTGGGTCCCAGGGTACTCAAAGGGAGGGTTGTTGGAAGTAGTTTCTAGTTTGGGTTCAATGAACCTCGCTGTGTTCCTTGCTGGCTACAGTTTGCTGGATGTACACCGGAAATAAAGAACTTTTGCCAAAGAACTATCTACTCTTTGAAAGAGGGCAGGGAAGAGCCCAGCTCTCAACATTTCCTTTATAGTCTTGTGAGTGCTAAGTCTTTTATTCCTCTCACTGTAGATTTTCTTTATCCACCTTCCCTTGCATTTCACTCCTAAGATGTTGTCCTTCTTTGATGCTGGTGCCATTGTTGGAGCTTTATGTTAATTAAACACTTTTGGATATTTGTAGGTTAAATAGCAATTATGTACTCACAGATCAATAAGGATCCTCTTATGTCTTTGCCTGCCTGGCTACCTCCAAATGTCTCGCAGACCTCTGACTTAAATAGTCCAAATCCCATTTTGTGACTAGCCTTGCAGCTAAGCCAAAATGCCAGGGTATGTTATAACAATTGTATGTGGAACTATTCTAGGTTAAGGAGAATCATATTTAATATTACTAATTTTCACATTATTTTACCCATAAAAATCCTTCCAGCAGCACACACATGAAAGTTTATTGCATTTGATTCCAGAGTCTCTAATTTATTCATGGGATAAATGTTTCATTTAATGAATTTTCAAGTAGATGTATTCGGAAGCTCACACTGCAGAAGGGCCCCGTAAAACTGTAGGGAACTGTCTTCTTGAGAAAGGTTTCCTTTGAACCTTGCCCAAGGTATTTTGGGCAGTCCTTTTTAATCGAAGCTTGTGGACAAGCGAGGGTACAGCAAAACAGCTACAACCGATAGACAATGCAGGAAATGTTTTAAAAACCTGAACACTCTGGATAGATGCTTACGGGTGGCATTTCCCCAGTGGCAGGGCTACTCAGGCATTGATGGATTGACATCCAACAGTTGTAAAAGTCCTAATTTTTTCCTTAAATTACCAGCAATATGTAAATCATTTCTTTAAATACTATTTGTTGCATTGCTCATGTTCGTTGGGGATTGTATATGTTTGTCTTCCTTTTACTTGTATTTTGTTGTCACCTCCAACCGTTTTTTTAAAAAGGTAGGCTGCCTTCTAATTTACTCATGAAGCCCTGATTAATTCATTGTTTTGGAGTACTGAGGAGGAAGATGGCAGCCAGCACACACACCTACTTGGTATTGTTGCCCTTACCATTGGGTTGTTGATCCTGCCACTGTAATTACTTTAATTATATTAATTAAATATAATAACCTTTGGCCAGTCACAGACTCTCAGCCCTCACTGGGTTGCTTTTTGTGGGGATGAGTTTGAGAGGAGCAGAAGGAGAATGATGTAAGCCACTTTGAGCTTGTTATAAGAAAAAAGAGGGATATAAATCTAATAAATAAATAAATAAATATATGAATGTTTGTGTTATAAAACACATGGAGAGGGATTCCAAAAATATATTCCAATAAATAAATAAAATATGGACACCACAACTGAAGCAGGATTGTGAAGAAAACTCATAACTTGATTGTGTTATGACAAGGAGGGTGTGCTTTTGACAGTGGCAGACAATTTCTGAGTCCCAATTTTTTTAGTGGAAATGTCTTCCTAAAAAAAATCCAGTCATATTGACTGATTGATTGATTGATTGCATCTTAATATTGACCAGGAGCTCCAATATTGGCAAAGCTTTCTAGATGCTTCACAACGTATCTAAAGTTGCCCTTGTGCATCTCAGGATTATTTTCTGAAGAAGGTCCCACTGTGTGTGATGGGTTTATTCCCAAGGAAATGTTGCCACACTGGTCCATTGAATGCTTCCATGTTCTGATCCCTCTTGGTGGGAGAGAAAAAGGAATCTTTGGAGGTGAATTCTGAAGTGTCCAGAAGCAGGTTTTTAAAATTGCTCCAATCTAATTGATATATGCTGCCATCCGTTTTGACCCTGGTAATAGCATAGCTAAAACAATTTCAAGTGGGTCGAAATATCCCTGGAGTACTTACTGCAGTGATATAAAAATCTTGAAGCAATGTGTCTTATGTCCAGTAAATCATGTTAGACTTAATGAAAACTCCTGCAAGAGCATTCTGTATCTGTGATGCATTTAATGGCACTCTGCAGATGACTTCTATCTGCTTTTAAGAAATATGTAAACCTGCAAATGGAGAAAAATATAGGAACAGGTGTGTGGGTGGGAGAAATCCCCTAAAGCAGCATTTAGGGCCAGCCAGATGCCTTCAAGAGAAAATCCCAAAGCCCCATGGGCCCCTGGGGTTGCCAAATCACTATGGGGTGAAGCAACGAGTTACTCTGTTCCTGCACTTTCCAGTCGCGCCCTGAGCTGTTGAAATCAGCAAGCAACCAGGTACAAGGCATAGAGGGATCCCACTGCTTGCCCACTAACCTCTGCAGGTCATGCTGCTGCAAAAGGCTTAGGAGTTGGGACTGGGAAAGCAGTTGGCAGTCCTGAAGACCACACTTCCACCTCCAGCATTATGTATTGAAACAATACAGACACTGCTAATTTCAGGTGGTTTGAGCCTGAGTTTGTTGGCAGGTTGTTTCAGTACATTTCATTTGTCTAGCTTCTGTTCCCTATCTTTTGCAAAAGCAGCTAAGAGCCAGATGAAATAACTGGATGTTTTCACCCCGGGGCCTGATCCAGTCAAGGTACCTCACATTAACTTGTGAAGAAGCAAAATTCCCTGTGTCAAAAATGCACGACAATTTACTGCATACAGTGATGAAATGTGAATGCAGAATGTGCAGAAAGGAAGGAAAGTTTATGTTCCCTTATCTGTGACCAGATTGGTGCCCTGAATAGGTCAGGCGATGGTTCGTGGACTTCTTACGGTGCCTAGGCAAGTGATGTGTTTGTCCTGAGCTTGACCCTTCCCTGCTTGGCCTTCGGCTCCAAAATACCGGACACTCTTTGAAGTGCAGAACTCTATTGGCGCTTGCAGCTACAAGACAAAGCAATTCTAAAAGCCCTCTAGTTAGCTGGAAGTTAAGTCTCTGCTCATGTCAAGAGTGTTGAACCCAAACTCAGAACTTCTTCCCAAAATTCTTCCCTTTCAGTAACTCTGTGGGCCCCACCTTCAGGACGCCTGCTCATCTCTCTGATGCCTCATCATGGGGTCAGAGACCAGACAAGGCAACATCTCTCCATCTTCCTCCTCTTGGACCTCTCCCCTTTCTTCCAAAGCATCTCTGTTTTCCTGGGCAGCCTGAAAACCTGTGGACAGCAACCTCGGGGGCACTTCAAAGACCTCTATCATTCCTTGAGTTTCCAAAACTTCCTTTGCTACCCCTTCAGGATCTCCTTCTCCTTCTTCAGAATCTGTCTTGAGGCCAAGAGCGGCAATCAAGCCCCCTCCATTGACCAAATGAAAGATGCCTCTCAAATGTGCCCTGAGCAATTGGACCTGAAGGTCTGTGGTCATCCTACAGAGGACAAGAGGAGCAGCTGAGGCAATCTTGACCTACCCTTCCTACCCTTTTGCCCACCTAGTGAAGCCATTTTGGCAACAGAGTGAAGGGGTCCAGTCTCCTCATCTCCCCGCCCTCTGGAACACCCCCTTACCCCATTTCTTTATCCCCCACTGGCTGCATGGAAGGCATGGAGGGAGCTCTGATTCCTTCTTCCCAAGTTGGAGCACCATCTCTGATCTTGGAGTGGGAGGACCTCAGACAATCCAGTGACCTCTCAGAGACTAATGCACCCTAAAAAGCTCCATGGGAAAGCGGATGATCCAGGCGCACCTGCAGGCATGCTCAGCTCCAGATGGGCCACTCATGGCCTCCCCGTGACGCCCAGTCCCTCACCATCGAACTCTTTCACATTGAACCGAAAGGACTGCATGAAGCTGCAGACAAAATGAGGTGGGGATTCATCATGGGAAGCCAAGAGGCCACTGTTCTGACATGGGAGATACTGAGGGAAGCCCCATGAATGAGGGGGGCACAGGCATTCGCAAAATCGCAATTTAATGTCCTTGTGTCTGCGCCTTTAACAATATCTACCATGCCTGGAAAGCATTTGACGCTTTCCCCAGTGCAGCTCTCCATGCCAGGGGCATGACAGGGTTTGATTGCAGACAGGGGAGGCTCCCCCACTCTATAAGAATAAGTGTTTCCAGTGCCAGAGTCTAAAGTGTTCCCTGCTGCATGTATTACATTTGCGATAAGTACTTCACTGTCTCCCTGATCCCCCGCCATCCGTCCTGCAGTTTTCCTCTTCTAGAAATATTAGACCAGCGGTCCACATAACTCTGACTCATTGTCAAGGGAGAGCTTTGCCCCTGAGTGCTGCTCTCAGGCATTTCGAAAAATATGAGCCACGCAGCTTTAATCTGTCTTGCTCCTGGGAGGGCCAGCCAGGAGTTGATGCAGCAAGAGATGGCGAGGCTGCAGCTGCCTGGCGACCGTGCGGATAAGGTCTTGGTAGGACACCAGTGGCAGGGCAGGCCTCCAATCCTTCTTGCAGAGGTTGCTGGAAACACCTTCTGCGGTTGGTGCTTTACGTGACCAAGTCGGGGAATTTGTGAGGCCTGCCCTGGATGGTGCTATTTAGCCAAAGACTCTAAACCACCACAGCACCACCGGAAAGCTATAAACCACGCCTAGTCTCTCCCAAGAGAAGGTTCCATTCTTGAAGGCAGTACAAAAGTAATGGGCACTCAGTCCATCAATGTGCAATGACTTGGGTTTATATCACTCAGCAAGGTGTCTGATGAATGTCCCCGGGTGATCCCTGGCATTTCCAGCTGAAGGTATCAGGTAACAGGTGAGAGGAAATATCCTCTACTTGGCATCTTGGAGAGTGCCGAGACCAGCTGGTACGGAGAAACCTGGCCAATGCAGAGAAGGTGCCTGAGTTGGTATGAGGGAAAGCCTTACGGGCTGATCATGGATGATTGATTGAGTGATGGATGAGGGTTCATTCACACTTGCCAGTCAATGCGGCACTTGATGCTGTGATAGAATGACGCTGCAGTCAGCTGCTTCACGCAGTGTTATTTTGGCCCATGCCATTAAAGAATGCACACTTGACGGCCAGCCAATCAATTTTACTTCAGCTGATTTATGTAATGTATAACTTATAATGTATAAGTGTCAGCTTTCGGCCCAAATATGACACCCAGGATGACTTAGTTCTGCAGTATTTGCGGAGCGATTTTATGGCCCCAGACTGCATCTCAAGGACATTGGGATTGTTTGGCTTTCTAGCTCCAAGGTCAGAAAAGAGCTCTGACTTCTGAACTGGGAATCTGCACTTGAATTCCTCTCCCTCAAAGCCAGCATGGAGTGAACCATGTGCTCTGCATCTCTGAGGTCAGGAAATTGAGGTCGGGAAGTCCAAGGAGCGGTAAAGAGGGCATTCTGGGGGGCATGGAGAAGAGGCGACTAGTTCTGCCAGAATACAGTGCATCCTGGTGGAGCCCATGCGTCTTCTCCCCATCTGAACTACTTTTGCCAGGCAGCCAAAATCGTGGCTCATTCTCAGGGAGGAAAGAGTACAGTGGTGGAAAGCATCTCTGCATTTCATTCACCCAGAATAAGATGCCCATGTTCCTGAGCCTGGAGGGCTATAGGCATTCCCATTGGAGAGTGTTCCCCCGCCCACACACACACAAGCACATGGTTATTATACCACATAACATATTTGAAGATATCTCTAAGCACTTAACAAGAGAATTTAAATACATTGAAATACAATTCAATATGCATTACAATATAGTTATAGCTAAGGCATGTATATAAAACATTAATAAACTATTAACACCAATACAACATGCTAATTACAGCTGGTCAGCCCACTTTCTGTGGGAAAGCCGGGGAAAGAAGCGGGTCCTTAACTGTTGCATCAGGCTCAGCTTGGGCCCCCGAATCGCAGGGGAGGGCATTCCAGGAGCAGGGCACCAGCATGGAGGCATATGTGAGCACATCGTCTGCGAAATGGCCCGACAGCGTGACACGGGGCTGGGGAACCTCAGCCTGCCTTGGCCCCTTTTGCTCAATTTGCATCTCTATATACTGCCGAAGAACTGAAGTTCTCTGGGTGCTTCACCAAAGAAGACATCAAATTTAGAATACAGTATCATAGAGGAGCAGAATAGCAAACAACATTCTCTCTAAAGCCAATAGCTAGTTGGAGCGCAAAAATGTACTGACATGATTTCTCAGGGCTGCAAAGCCTGGGAAAATACAAAATAAAACAAAACGCAATGCAACGCAACAAAATAAGCCCTTCACCTAGTACCGAAAAGAGCGCATCAACGCGTGGTAAGCCTCTGCCGGGGAGGCCGTTCCACAGTCTTGGTGCTGCGACTGAAAAGGCACCCCTACTTCATGTCATCTGGAGAGAGACTCTGAAAGAATCGCTGCTCAGAGTTTAGAATCAAGGTTGGGGTTCAGATTTGGATTATTATGGTTGGGAGTAAGGATTATCATTATTTCAGGGTTGGGGAAAGTATGGTGCATTTTCTCCCCACCTCCTCATTCTGCTGCATGTGGGGGGGGGCAGCCAGTCTCAACTTGCATTGCAGAGAGCATATGCCAGGGTCCAGCAACCTTCTGCTCCCCCATTTCCCCACCAGCCACAGACACCCTCCAGGAGCTCCGGCAGCTTCGGTGCAGCCGCTTCAAAGCTGCCGACAGGGTCTGTATCCCCCACAGACATCCCCGCATTTGCACACCTGCCACTCACATGGGTCATTTCCCCACCCTGGTGATAAGCGTCCTGCCGCCCCCCCCCCCCCCACTTCTCCCTCTCTCGCTTTCTTCCTTGTTTTAATTCACTCCCTCCAAAATTATAATCACTGATAACACATTAGGGGTGATCTGCAGCCAGAGGGTGGGGGTGGGGAACAAAAGCAGACAATTGCCTTGTAAACATCTGGAGGAGGATCAGGGACAGCCATGAAACAGGAATGCGCCACACCAACTAAGGCGCCCGCGCACAGGCGAGTTTATCCAAGCAAATCAATTCAAGTTAATCTTTCAGTGTCAGCTGGCTGGTTTTTTGGACTGGTGATGAATGCCTGGCTGGGAAGATGAAATGCCGGAATGCCAGGCAGTGCTCTGACAGCTACAGATGGTATCTATTACTGCCAGTAGAACCTGTCCTGCTGCGCGCCCAAGATGTCTGATTTGTGGCCGCGGAGAAATGAGAGAGAAGCTCTCCAGCTGGGCTCGTCACCTGCCCTGCGTTGCTGCGCCATGAAGCAGGGAGGGGTGGGGGAAGAGGGAGGGGAAAGGGCGGGAGAGGGACTGCTGCAGAAGGATGCCGGATCACATCTCTTTGCACGCGGATGCTTGTGGCACCACATGGCCAAGCAACGGGCGTGGGAGTGGCCAAGTTGGCTCCATGCTCCCTCGGGTCAGTTGCGCATGTGCATGTCCTTGTGTGTGTGTGTGCGGCTGTGTGCACTTGGTAAATACATGCGTGCATGTATTGTGTGTGTGTGCACGTGTGTATGTGCACATTATATATATGAAGAAGAGAGGACAAACAAAGGATTAGTGGGAAATGAGCCTCGGGACAGAGGGATCAGTGGGAGAGGGTTCTCCTGTGTTTCATAGACAGATGTTGACCCTTAGGGCCAGGACTCCTTCCTAGGGTAGTACCCAGGAATGCCACCAGCTCACACCACCAGCAGCCTGCACTGGCCAGCACACCCAGAAACTAGCCAATACCAGAATCGGTTAAGTCACTTCTTGCTGTGCCAACTAGAGGTGGCAGATTGGCAACCTTAGACATTTCTCCTGAAATTCCTCCTTCCTCCCAAATCAACCCATTTTGCAAAAGCTGGATGCCTTAGGTCAGGGTTGGGTAACTTGTGGCCTTCCAGATGTTTTGACCTACAACTCACAACATCCCTCACCATTGTCAATGCTGGCCAGGGCTGATGGGAGTTGTAGGCCAAAACATCTGAAAGACTACAAGTTGTCCAACCCTGTTTTAGAGTGTATCTCCAAACAATCTGGGAACTGAATGCATTTTCTCACGTTTGTTTTATTTTGAATAGTTCATTCTATTGCTCTTCTACCATCTTCTTGTTTTCTCTACACATACATATAAAGAGATCCTTGATCATCAAATATAAGCTGATGGGATCTGAGCTGGGGCTGAGTGACCAAGTCTCCCTGCACACGTGCAGTGCAAGCACACTTAAGAGTACTGCGTACAGTTCTGGTCATCATGAGAAAGTGACCATGCAGCAGAAGTTAGTAAGGTGCATTATACCAAGTTGGACTATTGATCTATTGTCTCCTCTGACTAGCAGGAGTTCTCCTGTTGACTGTTTCTGATGAAGATGGCACCTGGTTGTTTGGTGTGCAGCCAAGCAAGCTTTGGATGCTCCTGAAAAACTTAGGAAGCTGCCATACAACTGTCAGTTCATTTTACCCCATGTTGACTGCTCTGACCACCAGCATTCCTCCAGAATCTCAGGCAAATTTCTTCCACATCTTCTGGTGCTTGGCCTTTTTAACTGGAGATGCTTAGGCTTGGAACTGGGACCTTCTGCATGGAAAACATAGACTCCTGAACTATAGCGGCAGTCCCTTTCAGGGAAGCAGTTCTGCCATTAATGGTTATCTAATTGAAGAAACCTTATGAAACACAATGCGGAAACCACTGTTTTATGGTGGGCACTAAATCAATGTGTTTAAAACATGGTGCAGGAGGGGAGCTTTGCAAATACCCTGGACTGACACAAAGATGAACTTGCGGGTCCTAGATCACATCAAGCCAGAGCTTTCCCTAGGAATAAAAAGGACCAAACTGAGGCCACCAGTCTTTGGAAACATTGTGAGAAGGCAAGAGCATCGTTCAAGATAAAGCAGAAGAAGAAAAGAAAGGCCAAATGAATCCATTAAGGAAGCCACTGCCTTGAATTTACAAGAGCTGAACAAGGCTGTCATGGAGGGAGCATTATTACAAGTTTTCATACAGAGGGACACCGCAAGACATAGATGACTTGACGGTACATAATAACAACAGTTAAGTACTACCAGGGAGGTAGGGGATGGTGTGATTGTGAATCCTTCTATTGTCTGCTGATAATTTTTAATTTCCTGGCCACTAGGAGGTGAGAGGGGTGGAGAGAAACAGGTGGGCAGCTGAATCCCCATTTCCCCAAGTAGAATGCTTTCCTTGGTGTGGGGTGGGGGGCGAGGAGTTATAGGTACTGTGGTTTCTGCAATGTTAAACCTGTGTCTCAGCTTAATCACTTTGCTTCAGCACAGCATGCTAAGACTTGGCACTGGCTAGCAAGCTCATGTTTCCTTTGCCTTGGCTCATGGCCAGCATAAAAGACTCTGTTTTCATTTTTCCAATTTCACTTGGCAGCTCTTTAAAAGTCACTGGAGAACTTTGCTTGGGCAATAACTTTGAGTCCTGGATGGAGCAGGGGGTTGGACCCGATGGCCTTCTTGGCCCCTTCCACCTCTAATATTCTATGATTCTAATTAAAACAAGCAAGGAAGTTTTATTGAAAACTTCTCTTTCAGTATCTCAAGCCAGCTATTTAAAAATGCTACAGTTATGTTAGTGCATATTTTAATGACTGCACCAGAAAAAAATCTCGCTCTTACTCAGGCCTCCCAACAGCAGCTAGTAACTAAGTCAAGTCTACTCTCATTCTCTCTCTCTCTCTCTTTCTCTGACTTTCCAGTGTGTATAAATGTCAAGCTAAGATTATATAAATTTACACCTGGAAGAAGAAACATGTACATTTTAAGAAGATCTTGAGGGATACTATCTTATATTGACTGCCATTGTTTTTCTGTTTAGTAATGGTTGGATTTCCCCACTCAGATCTAGAATGGACCTGATTGTTGTTGTTAGTCACAAAGTCGTGCCCAACTCATCATGACAACATTCCTCCAGGCTCTCCTGTCCTCCACCCTACCTCAGAGTCCACCCAAACTCACACCCACTGCCCTCGTGACTCCATCCAGCCACCTCATCCTCTGTTGTCCCCTTCTTCTTTTGCCATCTATTGTTCCCAGCATCAGGGTCTTCTCCAGAGAGTCCTTCCTTCTCATTCGGTGGCCAAAGTATTTGAGTCTCATCTTCAGTATCTGGCCTTCTAAAGAGCAGTCAGGGTTGATCTCCTCTAGGACTGACTGGTTTGATCACCTTGCAGTCCAGGGGACTCGCAGGAGTCTCCTCCAGCACCACAATTCAAAGGCCTCAATTCTTTGGCACTCAGCCTTCCTTATGGTCCAACTTTCACAGCCATACATTGCAACTGGGAAAACCATAGCCTTGACTATATGCACTTTTGTCGGCAGTATGATGTCTCTGCTTTTTAGTATGCTGTCTAGATTTGCCATAGCTTTCCTCCCAAGGAGCAAGCTTCTTTTAATTTCTTGGCTGCAGTCACCGTCTGCAGTGATCTTGGAACCCAAGAAAATAAAATCTGTCACTATCTCCATTTCTTCTCCATCTATTTGCCAGGAGGTGATAGGACCAGATGCCATGAGCTTAGTTGTCTTAATGCTGAGTTTCAAGCCAACTTTTGCACTCCCCTCTTTCACCCGCATCAAGAGGCTCTTTAGTTCCTCTTCACTTTCTGCCATGAGAGTGGTATCGTCTGCATAGAATGGACCTGATAGAAACTAATTATTTTAATGGGAAAACTGGACCATAATGCCAGGCCCTGCCCTCATTCCACACATGGAATTGAAAGTTCAAATGGAATGTATGTACATAGAGCTATACCTGTGATTGGGAGCCCTGGAAGATAAGAGGACAAGGCCTTGGGATGAAATATTGCATGTTGTGTTGACTGAATGTGCCCAGGACCAAATGTGTCACCTTCCTCACCCACATTAGCTCTATTGCTGTGGTTCAGACAACACAATGACTCATTGCAGGTAGCCAGCCTGGATTTTACTCAATCAGCCAACCTGAAAACCTGTTTTCCTTGACCGTAGTGGGCTGTGGTGTCAACCAAAACTGGCAGGGTGAATTCACAGCAGGTTGTCAGAAAAGGTTACAGAGCCATTTGGTCCAAGCAACAACACTGCCATTCAGTTCCATAATCTCTCTAGGGACACCCGTTCCACCAGGGCTAAAATGGCACTTTGGAAGGACCTTCACTCATTCATCACTCTCCAGCTTTGCTGCTGCTGCTGTTGCTGCTAGTGCCTCAAAAACTAGGACAATGGAATGGGATCAAATAATCTCCATCCATTTTTCAGAAGCATGCAAGTGTGCATGTAGCCTGCCCATTATGTTTTGTCTTGCCTGGTCAATTTCCTTACCTGTTTAAGCTGTCAAGGGAAGTGGCAAAGTGAAATATGTAACTGACAGGCTGAGATTGAAGATAAGCTCATCTGCACATGGTTGGCAGGCATGGCATGCCTCGGTGTCCACTGAAAAGCAGTGGTAGGAAGAATGGCAGAAGAAGGAGTGCCAAAAGATCGAAAGCAATATCTCCCCCTTATGGGCAGGAACCTGGGACTAATGTTGGAATAACTGTTCTCACTGTCCTCCAGCTTTTCAGCACGTTCTGGAATCTGCATCTAATCCCAGAAGGGAGATACTGGCCCAACCCCTGCCCTGTCCTTTCAGTTCCTTTGTGGAACACGTGCTCCATTTATGAGACTCAGAAAAGAAAAAGAAAAAGGGTGGTGATGTGAGTTTTGAGGGGGGATCCAGACAGGTTCTGTTTCGACAGACATGAGATTACCAGCTGGAGAACCAAGGGGGGAAACAAGCCAGTCATCTGTTGAGCCTACCATGAGGTGTTCAGCAAATAACCAAGATGCTTCTTTGCAAGACAGTTCAGTGCAATGTCTAAATGGGTGTTGGATTCAGCCTCAGGAGTTCTGGGTTCAAATCCCCACTAGGGGGCGATTGCCAAAAAGAGAAAGGAAAGGAAAAAATCACCAAATACAGAGAGCATCAATTTGCATAAAACCTGAATGTGCTGATTTATCTGCACGGATACAAATTTAGAGAAAGTTACTGCAGTTTAAACTTAAATGCAGGCCATGCCCCATGACATGGCAGGCTATGGCCACATGGCCTTTGTGCCTCACACAGTTTGCAGCCCAGGAGCTCCTGATGGGCCACTCCAAGGCTCGGCTCTTCCCTTGGATGGTTCTTTGTTTTTATACCAAACTTGGGGAGGACTGCCATTTGAATGGTGATGGCCACTGACTAGAGGACGGTCATTCGGCAGCTCTGCAAATACAGGACTGACCTTTCTAAAAGTCAGCATATGGTCACTCAGCCTTGGAAGCTTGGGCTAGGCAAGGCCTAACAAATCTCAGGGAAAGAACCATGACCCAGCAAAACAGCCCCAGCTGTGTGTCAAAAGGTCCCAGGTTTCTGGAAAAGGTTTCTCTGTGTGCAAAAGTACTCCTTAGTACATCTGCTTAGGATTGCAACCTAAGGTTGTCTCCATGCCCAAAAGTTAATTAATCAAAAACATGTTCATCCCACTTTTCAGATAAAAGTGGTCTTGTGGCATCCTTGAAAGTACAGTTACAACAAGTCAGGCCTTTGCCTGATCAAAGGATTAATGTCCAAAAAGTCATGGCAGAGAAGGAAAGGGATTTCTGGACGAGGAAAGAGGCAAACTCGCAGATATTAGATTCTTACTTACAAGGTTTTGCAGGTAGTATTTCAACAGGCAACAGAGGGGATCTCAGCACAGTGGAAGGGTTCTTACATTTTCTCCCTCTGATGCCCACAGCAATCGCAATTGGTACACTGGGAGGAAAAGAGAGAAAACTTCCTGTGAAAAGGGGTGCATGGTTAGTAAAGATATACATGGTCCAATGATTTCAGCCTTCCTTTTTTTTCCAGACAGCAACTAGCCTGCTTTTCTTTTAAATGGAGATGTGCTAAAATGTAATGCAGGAACTGTACTTTCGTTTTAAGAAAGAACTGTTCCATAACAGCATTAAAAAAAAAAAAAAAAGCCTTGCAGATTTACCTGCAGGGGCTCAATGAGAGATTCCTTTATCACCTCTGGAAGCAAGAGCTGCACAGAAAGCTCCAGGGAGTTTGAAAGCTGTAATCTCTTTGGTGCAACAGTTCCCTCTTGCCATCAGACAAGTCCCCATGTAACTTGACCTCTTCCCAGGAGGAAGTGCTAGCTTCAGTGAGCAGCATCCCTGGAGTACTGTGGGCTGCATGCAGTATTTGGCTATCCAGATTCTGCTTCATAAGAGAATCAAGAGTCCAGGCAACGAAAAGCAATGCCACACAGATACACATACCTGAATGCCCAGAAATAGAGGCATTGCATGGGCTACCGTGTCACATACACACCACAGCTGCTGAGGGAGGCTTTCAGTTGGAGGACCAGGAGGGGTCTGGACTGACTACTTTCCATCTGCCTGCCTCTGCCACCTTGTGAAACATTGTTTGCTATGGCAGAATTGATGGCTATGGAACATGGTGATGGGCACCAGCAATGCTGGCATTAAAAGGGGGTTACACAAACACATGGGGGGTACAGGCTATCAGTGTCTGCTAGTCCTCATGGCTATCTTGCTGCCAGTAGAAACCATGAGCTGCTGGGGAACAGGAGTGGAAAGGTGCCGTTGTACGCATGTTCCACTTGTGGGTTCCCCAGACATCTTTGGGGCACGAGGTTTTGACCTGTGGCCTGATCCAGAAGCACCCTTTTTATATTCTACTGCTCTTAGATGGAAGATCTTCTGCTGTGATTGAGTCAGACTCAGCATTCATGTGAATTTAGAACCATAGAAACAGAGCGAGTCAGAAGGGGTCTCCAGGGCCATCTAGTCTGACCCCCGGCTCCAGCCGGCTCCACTCATGACATGCCTACTGCGTGCATGTCCAACCTAGCCTTAAACACCCTCACTGATGGGGCTCCAGTCACCTCCAAAGGATGAGGCAAACAGCCTAGCGCAAGCGGTTTCAGTCCAGTGTGGAATAAGACTAAGGGAGGAGTCATCAAGACACAAATGAAGGTTGGAGCCCAGGAAGTAGCATCAAGCAGCAATCCAAGGCTCCAGAGCAGAGGCAGGAAAATAAAGTCCTGGAACTGAAAGAATGGAGTTGTTTCCAGCATTGGCTATGCTATAACTGAAGGCTTATATGGTCTGAGCCTCCTGAGCCCAACCAGAGTTCAGCTATACTTCATTGTAATCCTTGGACAATAGTCCTACTCAGGAGGAGTCGTTTTCTCTGGAGGAATCTACCTTGGTAAGTAAGGGACGGACCAGCATCTACTCCTTCCAAGGGCCCAGTTTCCTCCTGATTTCCTGCTACCAGCCTGAGCTGCTCCTGATCTCTGAAAGTGCTCGTTCCTCTGAGGAGGAGCCTACTTTCATCTGGGGCAAGACAGGGGGAGAAGGCGCAGTAAAGAGGAGTTGGAGGGAAGACCTGTGTGCTGTGTATCTGGACCCTGTGACTGCCCTTGGGTCTGGTGGAGGATGCTGCCCGGTTGCCAATGCTGAAGAACCCATCCAGTTGGGTTCTGTGCATGAAATGGGGCAGAGAAACATCTCCTCCTTTACCTCAGCCCATAAAAGGACATAGTCTGCCCTTAGTTGCTTTTCTGGTCTACCAAAATGGTGCTTAAATCAGAGGAAGATGCACCACAGAGGACTTGGAGACTGGATGATGTGCCCTGGTGAAGAGGGGTGAGCTTGCAAAGTTGCCTTTGGGATAACACCAGTGGTCCTACAAGCATATCCCTGCATACCTCTGTGAAATGTTGCAGGGTCTTTTGTGGATGGGGGAGGGAGGAAATCCATATGATGAGGCAGTAGTAGTAGGAGAACCTGTAACCAGGTAGGTCAAGGCAAGCCTGTTTCACGGTAGATTTATTAGAAGTCATCCAGAAGGAGGCTCATATGACCAAAATGTATGTTCTACATTGAGAAACACATCCGACATGGTGGCACATTGTTTCTCAGGGAACCTTTTATATGTAGAGCAAGCTAATATATGCATTATTAGTACCAGTGGAGTGAGATACATATGAGAAGATGCCAGAGAGGGAAATGGGAAGGAAAGCTCCAGTTTCATACGTGGAGGTGATTTGATACATGAAGCAGAGGTTTACGTATTTTTTGGAAATGCTTCAGTGAGGACTTTTGATTACATATCTTTGCAGCCTCAGGTTACAACTGGATCTCTATAAGAGTCCCACAATTGGTTTCCTTTCCCATTACAGCCATGTGATTCCCATGTGGGGGTGATTGGAAGTGACGGTGCGTAGGTATGTATCAATTGTATGTACCTGTGTGTGAGGATGTTGGCTGGGGAAAGGGGTAAGTTATGAGAGGCAGCCTGCCACTTTCCTACATTGCCAACATCGCTGTTCTGTGTGTAATGGCTGTGTAGAGGTCCAAAACATATGTTTTCAAAACTGTGCCTAGCAGCTTTGCCTGTTTTCCCCATTTCTACTCTAGAGAAGGTGCAGGAGGATCATTCAACTCAGATCAGGGCCCAGGGCCCTTTCAGGTTTTGAACCAGCCCCCAGGTTAAGGAGGCCCCTGAGCCTAATGTAGAGTAAAAAAATGCAAGAAAGGCAAAGCTACTGGACACAGAATTAAAGTAGCACCTGCTCTGGCCCAGGGATCTCTTTAGCTCCTAGTCACAGATGGTAAATTTGAAACCATGCTGACCATTGTATTCGAGGGGGCACAAGTAGGAGAAACTGAAGTGGTCCCACCATGTTCCTCCCAGACACCCTCTTGCCACAAATGATTGTTCCCAGTGGCCCTCTGCAGGAGCAGGACTGGTCACCCTCTGCAGGGGAGGGACTGGTCACCCTCTGTAAGAGATGCACCACCACCACGGAAATAGCGGGGAGAAGAAGAGCGAGCAGGAGAGGTAATTCGAGGTCACCATTCACATCTCTTCTCCGAAGTTCCAGATCAAAATTTGGGCTGGGAGAATTTTTGGTGCAGGTCATGGCAGTTACCAATCAAGAACTTCTAAGCAGTCAAACTGTAATTGTCTTGTTTTTCTTCTGGAAAATACCTGTTATCCAAAGATATCAGTTATCCAAATGATTTTTTTTTTTAAATAACTATTATCCAGATATGAATTTTCTTCCTACTGCAAGATAAATCAGGAAGGAGGCTGGGCAAAGGGAGAGAGAGAATTTAAAGGTTATTTATATTGTCTGACAGCGGAATGTGACATTTTCTCCCTGGAAAACAAAAATAGCCAGGAAGCAGATGAGCCTGGTTTGAGGTGAAAAAGAAGAAAGGAACAAAAAGTACATTTTAATGAGACATTTACAAATTGTTCTGCACAGAGAGATCCACATTATAGCAGCAGTTTGTCAGGGAACATGATGCTGATGTCTCTCTTCAGAGTTTGTCCTGAAGCACTGTTGGTTCAAAACATACCACTATGCGGCTGGCTTTTGCCAGCGGCTCCACTGCCCATTCGGACACAGCCCTGCCTGCCCTGCCTTTCTTTCCACCCCCGAAGGAGCAGGAGCTGCAATGACTTTTCCCCATGGGAAGAGTATACCCCAGGGAAGGAGGATAACAGTATTTCAGGGTACACCACCAGGGTTTCCCCTGTGTTTGAATCACTTTTGGCACAGTAGTTGATGGCAGTGGCGGGACTGGAAAGTACAACGCAGGAGGTAATGAAGTTATGATATCCCAGTGGAGGGGAAATCAACATGGAGCGTTGTTATTCCTTGTTCTTTACCTCTGCGTGACAGTTCTTTAAATGGCAGGGGAGATCCTGTGAGCGGATGGAGAGGCTCTCAGAGGAAATATGCTTTAGGCAGGCAACTTGAGTGAGGGTAGGCTGGAGAAACCTCGATGAGGACCAAATAGGAACTGCTATACTATCCAGTAATGTGCAGTGCTCTTCTTCGGGGTTCCAGCCAACCACACACTTTTCCAGCATGCTCCACTCTTCTGCAAGCCATGCAAGTTCTCCCACTTTCCCATGTTGGAGGGTGATGTGGTGGAACCATAGTTAGTAGAGATACAGCCCTCTGGTACTTTTTGTTTCGCAGAGCACCGACTTCAGATGCAGCACCCATGAATGCGAGCGCACGGAATTCCCCATCCCCTCTGAGCTTGGCTGCAGCCCTCACAGCAGCCTGACCACTGTGTTTTGAGGTGACCCATTAGCTCACAACAGAGACCTGCTTCTGGGCGCTGGACAAAGATTTAGGTAGCGCCTGCTTTGCAGGATTCTCTTTGCTCCCAGTCAAAGATAATAAAATGGATGGCATTAGAGGGGGTAAATTACAGCCTGCCTTGTAGTGGAAAATGAACACTGCTAGAACATTTTTGTTAATAAAGATCAATGACACCCTCTAAATATTTGAATTTCCCTTCGGTGTGTGGCTATGGGAATGTCATGATGAATGTCTGCACTTAAATAGTTGCCACTGACTCTAGTCATCATTCCATGCTCACTAAGCACACTCTGTCTTCATTGGACTGTTAGGGGGTTTCCTTTCTACCGTATGACCTGCTGTAGATCATCTTGTACCTCTGTAATCCTTGGCAGAAGAACCCAGAGGGAGAGGAGGACAGCAGAAGCACAAGAGTCCCAGAGTAAATGTGTGGCACTCTTTTGGCTACTTGGTGTACTGAACTATGCCTGCTCTGGGGAAAGTGTACAGGGAGATATTTCCCACCTGCTCTCATAATACTAGAACCCAGTAGAGTCATCTCCTGAAGCTGGTTGGTGAGAAATTCAAGCGAGAGCTCCTTCACACTGTGCCAAGAGATTATGGAAGCCACTTGTATAAGATGCAGGGATGGCAACCAGTTTGGATGGGCTAAAAAGGGGAGTTGGACCAGTGTGTGGAGGAGATAGATACCGATGGGTCCCTACAGCCACCGGGACCAGTGTCAGCAGGCCTATGTACAACATGGGTGCAAGGTGCTGCTGCCGCCGTGCGCTTCTTGTGAGAGTCCTTGAGCAGCTGGTTGACCAGTGTAGGAGAAGAAATGTGGACCTGATAAACCCCTGGCCAGATCCTGCTGGCTTTTCTTATGTTCTGAAGGAGCCGTGCTTGGAAAATGAGTCTGCTATGGGTATACGCAAAAGAGTCACACATCTGCCTTTCCCTTACTCGCCAATAGAAAGAAATTGTGTTTCTTCAGGAAAGCTTTGCTTACAACATGACGTGAGATTGGCGAAGGTCAATCAAATTCTTATCTCACGGTTTCTGCCACTGTCCTGGCCTTTGCAACATGAGCAAGAAAATCCCATCCTCTGGGTGGAACATTTGCACTTCTCCCCACATGAATGAACATTTAATGGAGCATTGGAATCCAGCCTTAAACATCTATGACACACTTAACCCTTGAATCACTTCTCAACCATAAAACACTCCATCTGTTTGCTGGTAATTCATTTCCGGTGCATCCCCCATCCTGCTCACCACCACCATGAAATAATGTTGACTTGACCATAAAGGAAAATGCTGAGAAAATATATTCAGGCACACAAGACTCCTAGCATTTGGCTGTCAATTATTTTAAGTGCCTATTTAATTCCAGTAGCCCGGCTGTCTCCTTGTGTTAAACTGTATCTCATGACCAGCGATGGGCAACACTGAAAAATTTGGCCTGCTCATGCTGGTGAATTTTTAGCACCTTACTGCTTTGAGAGCCAAAAGTGTGCCAAGTTGTGGAGTTTTCATAGCTTCCACTTTTAAAATGAGCCCTAGTTTGTGTGTTTTATGTTATTTAAAATTCAGGGAAAATAGCATTCATTTGCATAAATTCTGGATGCAGTTCCTGACTTGAACTTATGTGTACTCACCTAGCATGAGAGTGAATTGATACCAGCATGGCCTGATGGGCTGGAACTGAAGGGACCAAGCCAGCCAAACTGCTGATTGCTGAGTACCCCAGTCTGATGCCTCATACATCCCTACTTATGGCTGTCAAACTCATGGTTTCTGGCAATCGAAATCATTCCCTGAGACACACCAAGTTTTCTGGTTAACTCTCTTATTTCTGGCCCTGTTACGTAAGACCACAAAAAGTGGGTGATGTTTGTCTGGTTTTAAAAATGAAGTTACA
Organism: Varanus komodoensis; assembly: GCF_004798865.1. NCBI lineage: Eukaryota > Metazoa > Chordata > Lepidosauria > Squamata > Varanidae > Varanus > Varanus komodoensis. Next base: position 1,720,195 of record NW_025335549.1, read on the forward strand.
GCCATATACATTCATGTACATGACCCCCACCACTCAAGCTGCCATTCTCCAGAGATGTTGGCTGGGGAGATGTTGGAATTGTTGTCTAGTCTAACACAAATGGAGGACATCAGGTTGTAGAAGACTAAAATGCATGGAGTCTCTAATAGTCCAATAATAACACAACACAGCAATAATACAAGTAAGCAATGAAATCCTCAAGCACATCTTGGATAGAGCCAAGCATCCTCTAAAATTGCTACAGAGGAAGAAGAAACACTTAACCAAATCTTCCAATAATGCATTATACAGTTTACCCTAATCTCCCGATATGCCAACTCTTTTTTGAAAGAAACAAACACAGTGCTTCCAGATGAATGGTCCCTGGCACTACCAATCAAAAGACATTGCGTGGCCATTCCATCTCCTTTACCAGATTTTTTTTTTAAAATAGTGGGAAAAGATATAGAAGTGGAGGGAAAAGACAGGAGGGCTACAAACAGAAGATGAAGTCACCTGGACCCCCCGCGAAGTTCCGTAAATAAAGCAGAGCCATTAAACCATAAAAGCCTTGCCTGGAAGCACTCAACATCTGATTACCTGTTCACATCTTCCGGAAAGCCTTTCTTTCCTGTGGCCAATTTCTGTTGATGAATCATTTAGCTAGCATCAATATATAGAATATCACCTCTATTTCTGGTCTGGATCCTAATTCTCAGATATAGCCATTCTCTAGTTCCATCAATGGGAACTGGTATCCCAAGCATTTCTTGAATAATGATCAAATTCTTTTCCAGAAAATCTGATGGTTTCTTCAGATGCAGGTCCCCATTGTTTCTGCAGGTTCCAAAAGATTAGCCATAGGGTTTTACTGATTTTCTTTCTCAATTCTCCAAAGAAGTATGTTTGATTTAAACATTAGTTAGTTCTCTTCACTACCAAGTGTCGTAGCCAACCACAGATCCTAAAATTCCATGAAGTCAGAGAAAGGTCCTAAAAGTAGACAGAAATGCCTTTGGGGCAGCTTCTTTTGGGGGAAGGGGGATGGATTACTGAAGAATTATTACATCAGCCTTGATTTATGTGTGAAGATCCAATCATCAAATTTAATTAATACTTGGAAATCATGGCTGTTAATCTTGCAAACCTCACGCAAACATGTAAATGCTAAAGTATGGATATCATGTCAGCCGGGTCGGCTCCAGGTTGTTGAGGGTCCCTGGGCAAGACAATGTCAATGGACCACACCCCACCCCACAGTGCATCTACCTTCACCAGCTGCTATTTCATAGAATCACACAGTGGTAGAGTTGGAAGAGGCCAGAGTCCCACTGGCTCATTGCAGGAGCCCACATTAAACCATTCCTCTCAGATGGCTGTCTGGATGCATCTCGAATGCTTCTAGTAGGGGAGAGCCCACAGACTCCCTGGGTCATTGGCTAGCCCTCTTTCTTACTGTCTGGTCCAGACCAAGAGGCAGAAGAACAAGCTGATTGCAATGGCGAAGAGATGGAACAAATCCAAGAAATTTCTGTCAGCAGCCTTTTGCAAGAGTGTTAGCCCCCAACATGTGTCCAGTCATACTTATCCTTGATGGTAGAACCACCTTTGAGTTATTTGTGTAAGAAATAACACGAAGGTTATTTCGAGGAAGGGAAGCAAAGGAACAATTGCAAATGCTTCTACAGTTTTATACTCTTGAGGGCTGATTTCCTTTTTCCCGGAGATGGACTGCAGAAGTGGACATGCATCCTTCAAAGGCATGTAGGAAACCCCTGCAGCTCTGTCCCACCTTTAGCTGATTGCAAAAAGATGCTGCTGCTGTTTTCTTCATCCATTTCCCAACTGCGAATGGAAGTAGGCTCTGAATTAGGGATGTGGGAGGTATTTGTTCAGTTCTTATATGCATGTGAAGGTACATAGTTTCGCATTTTTGAACCACTGTGTAAGCCAAAACTCAGCTACATTTTATCTTACCAAATGCAGTATCTTAGTTACCAATTATTCTTTGAAACATGAACTGATATGTGAATGTGAATTCTGTTTTTTGCAAAATTGTTCTCCTATCCAAAAATATGTAGATAAAATGAATTGCATGCAAAAATGTGTGTACTGGGGGAAATCTGCACAAAGATGCGTATGAATTTATTTGCAAACTTTCAGGACAAAGCCAACTTAAGGCTCTTCTCAGGACCTGAGTGAACACCATCCGCACTGGGTCTGCTTATGGCAGGCTGCATGTATAACTGAACTTATGTACCTGAAACCTGCCCGGAAAAATTCAGTCATGGAAAGTTACTTTTTCAAGTTCCTTAAATCAAATGTCCAAGTACAACCCTACTTAGGAGGAAGTACAAATGAACACAATAGTTCTTACTTTTGAGTAATCATGCATAGGATTAGGATGTTGAAGACAGTTTTAGGACAGATTTACCCTTTTTCTAATGATCTCTTTGAGACTGAATATCACACTTCCCAATAGCTGTGTGAATTTATTTGTTCTTCTTTCTCAGCTTATCCAATGTTTTAAGAAATGAAAAGGCCATATCTGATACTTTTGGCTCAGTGAAAACGGGGAGCTGCTCTGTTTAAATAAAAATGCGATATTGTGAAGAGCCCCTGCCTCAGACACAAGTCATTCACAATTTTATAGCCTTTGAGAGCTGTCTAAATGTGATCATAGAGAAAATATTCTTGGTTAGAATAGAAAATAGATTGGGAATCCAGTGTGACTAAAACCATGTGTTGTTTTATAAACAGTGAGTCCAATCCAGCCAGTTAAATGTTACCAGATCCATTGCTTTCAATGGGAAAATTCATCAGACAGTGCTAGTACTCCATGGGAAAAGGTGCCCAACATTTTGCATTTCTCTTGACGAGGTTGATTTGTACAATGGTTTGGAGTAGCACTTTTCTGCTCCTTGTTCTGGCGCCGTTTTCAAGTGAAGGGGCAATGTCCTATGGTTTCTTCCGTGTGTTGACCTCTGTCCCCCTTCACATTTCTACACACCTCCCGATAACATTTTCCCTAGCCTTTTTGGAGTAGAGAGAATTTATTCTGCCTCTGCGCAGCCCCACTGATCACAACTTCTGTCTTTTTACCTCCTTGGGGCATGAAGGGCGAGTGGGTAAATCCAGCTCTCTTCTTCTGACACATTTTTCTTTGGCTTCTTTTCTTTAGTTGGTGACCCTCAGTCTAACATATCTGTGAGTCTCATAGATGCAATATGAAAAAGTCCTCTCTCTGTGGATCTTACTTCTGCACGCTGCTGAGCTATTCAACAGCAGACTCAGATCATGAAGTTGCTGAAAAATAGGGTTAGTAGGATGATTTGTGTGGAGAATATCAAAATCAGGATGGAAAGCACCATTGCCTCTATTCCAAACAGGCATATTTTGTATTTAATGCCCAGATGACGTGTGATATACCCATGTCGGCTTAAGACTGTGTGTATATGCCATTCACATCCCACTGAATATCAGATGATATGTTCTTTTTCTTCTCGGATCAAGCTAAATATAATACAAACATTTCACAGTATGTGGTTTTTTAAAAAAGCTCTCTTCCATTGACCAAAGCGAAGGCACCTGAATTGTTCTTTTCTTCTTTTACTATTTTAAATCACAGATAAGCTGAGGGGGGGTAAACAAATACATGTTTCACCCTGTAATTCATTGAGATCACAGATGCTTTAATGTTAATTTCTCAACATTCTCCAAGCTAGAGCAGCCCCCCTCCATGTTTTGGACCACATATTCCACCACCACTTCCCTTGATCATTCTGGCTGGGGCTCATGGGAGTTGCATTCTCTGGAGAGGAAAGCTGAACTAGATCTTCAGCAGCATGTACATCCTGGGCTATGCTCACAGGAACAGTTCTCCTGAACACTCTTAGAAGGCTGTTTCTTCCAGAAACTAGGTTAATGCAGGGTTAGGAAAGGGCAGCGTTCTGCCCTGGATGCTTGCTTTTCCCCACACATGTTGACATAGAAACATAGAAACAGAGCGAGTCAGAAGGGGTCTCCCGGGCCATCTAGTCTGATCTCCAGCACCAGCCGGCTCTGCTCATGACATGCCCACCATGTGGGCGTCCAGCCTATCCTTGAACACCCGCACCGATGGGGCCTCAACGACCTCTCGTGGAAGCCCATTCCACACCCTCGGGGTCCTGACTGTCAGGAAGTGCTTCCTGGCATCCAAAGAACCTTTGAACAGTGCCGTAGTGGAGCTACGTCTTGCTGTACTGATGATGCCTTTCAATAGCAAGGACACCAAGGACCTCTGTCACCTCTGGGATCACCACCGCCAGGCATCCTGCTCTCTTGGAACTTGGCTGCCATCCTCACAGCAGCTGCCAGGGAGGGGATGGCTTTCTCCAGCAACAAAAGGTTGTTCCCTACTGTTGTGTCTGGGTCAATTCTTTGTAAGCCAACAATACTGCTTCTGCTGGAGAGAAGCCCTGCTAGCAATGGTCTGTTAGGGATCAAGACAGCTACCTGTGCTTTTGGACCATGAGGGTGTGACTGTGCAGAACATCTCACCCTTTTGAGGAAGACCAGGTGACCTATATGCCTTTATCAGTCTTCTGCCAAGATGCTGTTGAAGGGCAACTTCAAGTCCCCTTCCCTCCCTTCTGATGGCTCTTTATCTTTAAACCCATCTTAGATTGGCCAGTTCTTCAAACAGAGAATGCCTTCAAAATACAGGACAGTCCCCTGCAACAGAAGACATGTGACCACCCTGTAAACCCAAGCTGTGAAAGTATCCATAAAGAAATCGCCCTTTTGATATGCCTAATGGACAGTTGGTTAGAAGAAAATGCTGCTGTCCATCTCTTCACTCCAAAACACCACACAAGCACACGATCACCAGGTGGCTACCAATGCAAGAGCCAAAATACCACAAAACCAGCAAGCACTGAGTTTGAAAGCTTTCTAAAACAAGGAAGCCCTCAGTGAAAGGGGGCTGTACGAGTGCTCCAAGGGAGGACTTCCAAGGAGGCCAAGCCAAAATATAGTCCCCATAGCTGAAAAGATCACTCCCCTAACAGGGCCAACCAGGAAAAAGATGGGTCAAAATGAGTGAACTTTTTGAAGCTTCCCTCAAATTGACCCGAGTTTCCTGGGCCTGACATGGGTGCTCAGAAAAGCTGCCAACCCTTTTTGGATTTACCCACACCCCATTTCTTTTCTTCCTACTTATGCAGCTTTTTTTCCTTGCTCTGCATTGACAGCGGTGGAGGCGCACAGGGAAAAGAGGGGCTCCTGCCATTGGCTATACTGGCTGGGGCTGATGATGGGACTGGAAATCCCAGGAACTGGAAGGGCACCAAGTGAAGAATGTAGGAATTAGTTCCCCCCATTCCTCCTGCCTCTCTGTCACACTGGCTCGTGCCATTCTGCAGAATCATGGGAGATTTAGTCCTTCACCCCTCTGCCCCTCCATCATAACCCTTCTTTAACTCAGCTGATCAACTGGTTGTTGCCACTTCCTCAGCTGCCCGTTTCCTGAATCCCCGTTTCACGTGTGTGGCTTCCATTCACCTGCTGTTAGGCACTATATTAGTCTGAAATAGTCAGGAGCCAGGCAGGAATAGTAAAACCCAAATTACCCAGCTTGTTTTAAAACAAACAGCCACTAAATCTAAAATCTTCAGGGTGATTATTCAGCTTTGTGATTTGTTTATCCTCACTTGAGGGAAATTTCACTAATAATCCTGACAAAGGTTCCCTGCCTGTTTATAGAGCATTGCTGTCATTTTCATTAACGGCAAATTGTTTGATAGGATGCTAAACTGAACTATATTAGATCAACCAGAAATCTTTGCAGGCTCTCGAAGACTGGCCATTATATATTCAAAACAGGGACCTAATGTTTCAGAGTTTCATATTCTACTATAATTATATGGTTCAATGCAAGTGATTATATCTCTTCTTCAGTATCAGACTGAAAAGTTTTGGTTTGCTGGCTCTCTCGTAATTTACTGCCTAGGCATAATGGGCCAGCCTTGTGGAAAAAAAAGATGATAAATGACGCTGGTGAGGATTCATAGATTTATTAAATTTCTATCAAACTGTGCAACAAAAAAATCTGCTTAAGTTAGAAATAGCCTCGAATTTTTTAATCAAAATTCATGAGTCCCGGCACTTGGTTCACTAGGTCCAAGGAAGACTTGAATTGAAGACTGATTAAAGAAAATAAAAGGTTTATTTGAAGTAATTTTTCAATGACGGCTTTTAATTGGATGTTAAATCAAATTCTTATCTGCCTTTCTGCAGATAGCACATTATATAAAATACAGTTAGGGGCTTTACCACTGTAACTGATACATGGAATAACAATTGACTTCTCACTTCACACCATGAGGAGAGAAGGGCACCAATTGTCAACCTGTCAGAAATTAAGTATGTAAATTCGTGCCAAAGTTGAGGGGTATGAATATGGTGTACAAGACAGTTTGAGCACTGCTCGGGGTGGGGAGAATACCGGCTGGGTTTCTCCCTCAAGGTTAAGAGTTGTTCTACTTACAAGAGACCTCTCATCTTCTTTACTTGTGTACTCGTAAACTTGCTGAAATGGGAGAGGGGTTCTCTTTGAGGCCATCTGCTTTTTTATTTATTTTGCTCTTTAGTTTTCCCTCTCCTTAAAAACATGACATTTTAAAGTCTACGTTAGATCTCAATCTGTTATTCCTCTTCCTTGCTTTGCAGTAACATATCCAGATTCAATTTATACTGACACAGTGAATGCATAAATTACACCAGAGGAAGCCAGCGTGTTTGTGCCCTGTGGACTCCAGTACAGCCCTTAGAACCTTACCTGCCAAGACAGCTTAGACTTCCTATTTGTATTTCTTTTACATAACCCATTTTCTTACCCATAGCTGAGATTGCTGTGAAATGGGTTTGCGTTTAGTGCAACATAGCACAGTTTCAGTGTTGCGACTCAGACCCAGCTCCTGCCATGTATCCACTCATTTAGGGCGGTGAGTTGTCCTTTGCTCACCACCCTAAATGCCAGTTCCTCACTGTCCCATGCCAGTTCCTCAGATTGCCAGATGTGCCCACAAAAGGGCTGCTTTTCCCCCAAATTACTCAGACAAAATCTCTCTCACGCATAAGGAAACAGCTTTGAGTTGGATCCAAAAGAGAGTCGAAGGCTGGCTGAGCAACCATTAGTTGGGGCACACCTGACACTTATGGGGGGGGGGGCACTCCCATCCAGAGGTCTCCTGCAGTGAGATCCATGCAGGTAAAGGAAATGCAGGTAGAAGGGGCTGTAACCGGGTATCCTATAAGTGTTCCACAAGAGGGGCAGCCATGGATCCAAAGGATCCAAAGCCTTCTCACTAGCCCCAAATGCCCATGGACCAGGTCCCCAAACTAGTCCACCAACTTACTTGTTGTAGTTATTTTCGCTCTCCTGGGTAGGGTTGTCCACTTACACTTCATCTATGGACCTAAGACCACCACTTACAAGTATAATAATACCAAATATGTTTTGGATCATTTGAAGGATTGTTTTGTTCTTAACCCAGGGGAGAAAAAACCAGCAAACAGAGAGTTGCTTTCAACATCATCACACCTGCTGCCACTTCAGTTCTTACAACACAAATGGAAGTTTTCAGCAAGAGTAATAAAAAAGCAACATCCTTCCCAGGGCCGGTGGGGTAGGAGTGTTGCCATTGCAAGCAGGCTTGCAAGGAGTGCTGGAGGTTCTTCAAAGCAGGGGAAGAGTTGCCTGTCATGAGCTCAGCCCTCCCCTACTTGGACTTCAGTGCCATACACCAGACAGTTCCTTTGCAAAACACATCTTTATTGGCATTTTGCATCTGCAAGAAAAATAACTCCCAAAGCTTTCTAGGAAGCTGGAGGATAAGACTCTGCACATACTAAGAATGGGTGCTGGAGCCAAACTAGGGACATCTCTCCAAATGCCTTTCCTTCCACCCTGGGGTGCTTCCCGCTGCTGAAGGGCCAGACTGCAGGATTGGTGCAGACCCTCTAACTGGGCAGCTCATCTCTCCAGATGCCTCGCCATGGGGTCAGGGACCAGGCAAGGCACTGCTCTTCCTCTTCTTCAACCCTTCCTGTCCCTTCCAAAACAACTCCACTCTTCTGTTCAGTATGGGAATCTGTGCGCAGCCCCCTTGAGAGCACTCCCCAACCTCATCTCTCAAAGCTCCCATCTCCACCATCTCAAGGTCCTCTTCTTCTTCAGAATTCCGGCCATGCTGACCCTGGGCTACCTGCCAAGTGAGGTGATTGGCTCCACTCACTACATCACCTTAAAGGCTTATTTTTTATGCATCTGTTTCCCCAAGAAATCACATCAGTGTGCTTGTGGTTATTTCATACCCAGAAGAAGTCTTTTTGGATAACTGTTCTTGTGGTTTACCTCACAGAGCTGGGGAGGAACAGCTATGCCTTGTGTGCCCTCCCCAGGTGGCACTCCTGGTTATGTAATGGACTGATCACGTGTGGTAAAACCCTTGGCAGATTTTGCACAGTGGTTTTCAAGCTTCCTGTTTGAAGGAAACGCGTTCCATACACTTCCTGTGAATCTGTCCCTCCTCTAAGGCAGAGGTACAGCCTGAAGGCCAAATTCCATTTTGAACTAGCCTTCTGGATCGCATAGCAGTCAGAAAGGGACAGGGTTCAGCAAAATAGAGCATAGCTGGTTTTTCAGAGACCAGCTTTTTGTGTACAAAAGCCAATCCCAAGGCTGTTAATCTGCTCTATCTACTTCTGGGTGTTTCACAGAACTGAGAAGTAAGCACTACTCATAAACTCCAGGCAGCACTGTGGTATAGTGGGAAAGAGAAACATGCAAGAGGAAAATAGCACGTCCTTTCACTTTCACCATTTCACAGTTCAGTGGAACTTCCTGCCTTGTGAACATGTTTGCTTGGTTCCTGTGCTGTTTGGGGCTTCTTGTCTCTTTCAGCAAACCTTTAGACTCTGATAGCGTGCAAGCTGTTACCTATGAGCTGACTACAGGGAGAATGCACTGCCTTTAGTCCAGTACTGTGACGTTACTTATTCTGTGGATTTAGTGCTTGGCTTGCTGTTTTCATTTTTATATGGTTCTGGGTGTCACGTGAAGGGCACTGCCCAGTAGGAGAAGAGAGCATATTGCTTTCGTAAAATGAGATTCTAAAAAAAAAATAAAGATTACAGCTTCTGCTGAAGATGCCCAAGAGAGTTCAGCATGGGAGACAGACTTCTGCAGGTGTTGCATGGTGCAGAGAGAGAGAGTGCACAGAGAGCCCTGTCCACGGTCGCTCACAGTTGTTCTGCATCTGCCCCTTTGCTCCCTGCAACTGAGCTTTAGAGGGGAAAACAATAGCCATTGCCAACCTGTCTTTTATGAACTTTATCTGTCACTGCTGCTGTTCTCATTGGGGCACTCCTGAGAAGGTTCAGGGGGACTGCAGGAATTCCCCAGAACACAGTTTGGAAAGCTCTGACTTGGGAAGGACCGTGTAAGCACTATGTGTTCTCCTCCTTGGCTGTATCTCTTCTCCCCGACCTTCTTCGCCTCCTTTTCTCTTATGTTCCCCTCACTCCTTCACTTCCCTGCTCCCTCAAAGGTATTTTTGTACTGAATTATCTTTCTGTCTGTTTAACCAGCACATTGCCAATTAGCAGTGACATTTCTGCCATGCGACTATTACGACTTGTGTGCCGTCCAATATTAAGTTCTTATAACATGTTGCTGGATTGCAATGCTTCTTTTGGAGGTGTAATTTGGGGAAGCTGTTCATTAATTTCCCACAGAGGCGTGGGATGGGGAAGGGGAGGGGAAAACGAAATCCCAGCAGGACCGAGGCAGAAATGTTCCTCTCCCTCCTCCCTGGCCTCTTTCCCCTTTTCTCCAGCAGATGAATTTGGAAAGTAGAAGCTTTCACCGTTGGAGCCTGACTGAAGCACTTTATCATCACAGTGCTGAATATGATGGTTGTTAGTACATTAGTGAATTTTGTTTTTGTTTTTTAAAGCTCTCGCTGCACTGATACTTACAAATCTGTGCTGGATACAGATCCCACGGAAATGGCTAGTAAGGTTTTGTATCCCTTGATTCCTAGCAAAGACTGGCAAAATATTGAAATTTCAAGGTACAAACCAATCGATGGCAGATGCCCTTATAACCTCAGGAATGGTGTTCTGTCTTTTTCCACCTCTCCTCTAATGGGAGCTTGGCATTGCTTTGGAAATAGTGAGGCATGAGTAGCAAAATTTGCATAGGAATGCACTCGTGTGTGTGTGTGTTCAGGAAGTTTTAGTTCCATGGAAGATCAGGATGGTCAGATTTCAGACACAGAGACAGAAAAGCACCAACAAAAGTTCTGTGTGGCATTGGGGCTGCAGGCCATATGTTGTTCCAGCAAAAGCAGAGTAAGAGTGTGGCTTAAATAACAGTATAGCCAGACTGAGGTGGATTGGCCCTACCTCCGTACTGACAGAGGCTCAGTGTCTTAAAGGAGCTTGTCTCTGGCATGCTGATGTTCCTCATGCCCTGTGAGTCTGAAGCCATTCATACAATCTTCTCTGGGTAATTGGGAGCTGGCTCCTGAAGACCTGAGGGTTTCGTTTTCCAAAGTGCAAAGGGTTCGAATCCTCTGAGGCTGAAGTCCTAATCCATGAAACATGGCCACCATAACAAGCTGCCACCATCTTGCTATACTCTTGGAAAGACATTGGAGTTCTGAAGCATTTATCCAGAAGAGCTAGGCAACGGCAAAAAGATCTGGTAAAAGGACTTCCCTGGACTGTGATGGGACAGACCCCACCTTGAGACTCTGGAGGCTGAGGTCAGTAGTCAAAATGGGCATTGCAAGGCTAGATCAACCATCTGACCTGTTATATGAGGCCTCTTCCCATGTTTCATGGATTGAACCTGAGACCATCCACATGCAAAGGATCTAGTTTCCCACTGAGCCATGGTTTCCCCAACTATAGTTCATTTATATGCAGCTGATTTGGTTCCTCCTGGGTTTCATATATCAAACTGAGAATTTCATAGGTAGAGGGTGCTGGTAATACCATAGATCAGAAGGAGAACACATTAGAAGCATTTGCTAAGAGGAAACTCAAGACTCCTTTGAGTCTGAGAAAGCTTGAGAAAGCATGTAGACTGTTATGGCTTGATCAACTATGCTACAAAGGGAAGTTGGAGTTTTGCCCAAGAAGTCTAGTAACAAGATGTGAATATCCCATCAGGAAATCTGCAAATTCCAAGCCTCAGTGATATCTTGTAGTGCAAATTTATTTGGGATTCCAAAGTATATCATTTCTGAAATATCTGCAACTGTTCTCAGACCTCTGCTACAGAAAATAACCACTTTCTCACTAGCCAACCCATCTATACACACAATTCATGAAGGCTATCCCTTTTAGTAGTTGCAAAGAAATACATTGGAGCCCTTGACCAGATACAGTTCTAATTACGGTGCTTGCATTTATTTTTTAATTGTCTTCCTGAATGAACCTTTGATGTCTTGCCAAGAAGAAACCAAATGCATTGATACAAGATGGGGAATATGTGGCTCAACAGAACTGAAAAGGGGAAAGACCTTGGAGTGATTGTGGATCACAGGCTACATATGAGCCAACAATGTGATGCAGCCACAAAAAGGGCAAATGCCATTTTGGGATGCATTAATAGCAATATTGCTTCCAAATCACAAGAAGTAATAGTTCCTCTATACAAGGACAGGTCTTGTATAAAGACATGGTAGGCATGTCATGAGTGGAGTCAAATGGAGCTGGGGGTCAGACTAGATGGCCCAGGAGGACCCTTCTGACTTGCTCTGTTTCTGTGTTTCACTAGTCATAGAAACATAGAAACAGAGCGAGTCAGAAGGGGTCTCCCGGGCCATCTAGTCTGACCTCCGGCACCAGCCGGCTCCACTCACGACATGCCCACCATGTGGACATCCAGCCTATCCTTGAACACCTGCACCGATGGGGCCTCAACCAACTCCCGGGGAAGCCCATTCCACACGCTTGGGGTCCTGACTGTCAGAAAGTGCTTCCTGGCATCCAAATGGAACCTTGGCTCCCTGAGCTTTGCTCCATTGGAGCGCATCCTGCCTTCCTCTGCAGGGGAGAACAGGTCTCTATCCATCTCCGTGTGACATCCCCTCACATACCTGTCTGTCACCAACATATCCCCTCTGAGTCTCCTCTTCTCCAGGCTGAAGAGACCCAGTTCCCTCAGTCTCGCCTCATATGGCATCCCCTGCAAAGGAAGGCAGGAC